>NC_139832.1:3180566-3241874 GCF_963691815.1 Echiichthys vipera
AACATGTAATAATCTGAGGTGCAGTGGAGAGATTATGAGTCAAATTCCGACTGTAATCTGAGATTTCATTGTAACTGAAACAGGATAAAACCCGAACGACTCGGTGTTAAACATAAAAGACGGTGAGAAACTTTCCCTTTCACCAACAGTTTGCGAAGCGGAGACGCGATGGATTAATCTCAGCCTCCGGTGAACCCGAACACCTGCGAGCGCCGCGTCACGCCGCTGATTAACGAGCGTTCCGCGACGCAGATCCGATCCTGCCGCCGCTCGGCGCTGATCATTTATCCCCCCAAAAAAGACAGGCGGCCATTTTGTAATTGTTTCATTCATCAAAAGGCGGCGTCCAGAAGGAGAAGGAGGCACGCCGCTCCGTCCTCCCCCCCCCCGTCCGCCCCGGGGGAGAGAGAGGAACGAACGCAGAGAGGAACAAAGGGAAAAAGGAAACGAGGCGAAGGACGAACGGATGAAGGGAAATAAAAGGGGCGATGCAGAACAGACAGAGATCCCTTTTGTTATCTCTCCGTTGTTTTTTGCTCTCACTCTTCTTTCCTCTTCCCTCCTTTAATCAACTTTTATTCTGGCGTTATCGTCTCTTACCCGCCCTCGTGTTACTCCTTTACACCTCCGTTCCTCACGGACAGTTTCACTTTGTTTTTTTTACCGCATTTAAGAACAAAAAAAGGTTTTATAATTACAGCTTTGACAGGATCTCATTCACAACATGTGAGAAGCTCTTGTCCCTGTCGGGGTCGCGGGGGGCGTGAGGCGGGGTCCACCCTGGACAGGACGCCAGTCTATCACAGGACACATAGAGACGAACAGAGACAGACAACCATTCACACCTACGGGTGATTTAGAGTCATCAATGAACCGAACACCTGCACGTCTTTGGACTGTGGGAGGAAACCGGAGAACCCGGAGAAAACCCACGCAGACACGGGGACAACATGCAAACTCCACACAGAAGGGCCCCAGTAGGGATTCGAACCAGGAACCTTCTCGCTGTGAGGCCCTCATTGCATCTATTCTTAGTCATTTTGCATCTTTTTGTGCTGGTTTTGCATCTATTTTAAGTCATTCATTCATTCATCTTCAGCCTCTTGTCCCTATCGGGGTCGCGGGGGCCTGGAGTCGATCCCAGCTGACATCGGGCGTGAGGCGGGGTCCACCCTGGACAGGACGCCAGTCTATCACAGGAAACATAGAGACGAACAGAGACAGACAACCATTCACACCTACGGGTGATTTAGAGTCATCAATGAACCGAACACCTGCACGTCTTTGGACTGTGGGAGGAAACCGGAGAAAACCCATTGAATCATAAATTCATCCATTCATTCATCTTCAACCGCTTGTCCCTGTCGGGGTCGCGGGTGGCTGGAGCCTATCCCAGCTTTAGGAGGTAAAAAATCTTGTGAGATGACGAAGATGAGCATAAATATGAGCTGTTAATGGGATCGGTTCATTCATAATTCCTACATAGTTTTCTTTACTGTAATTACAGGAAACAGATTTAATTATCACAAAATAAAAGTTTATGTAATTATGCAAAACGGATGCCCTGATAAAATAAATCTCATGCACATCTCACACATGGGAAACACTTTTAACTCTGAGATCAATACGTTTTTATTTTATCATTTTATTTATATTTTTCTTAAACGAACACGTGCGGACATACTGTGCATTTTTAAGTGTTTTCTTTTTTTGTTTTTATTTAAACACTCTTAACTGCTTTTGTATTTTATGTTGCTTTAAAAAATATATTTGAATTATGAACTCATGGATACAAGAAAATGTGTGTGTGTGTGTGTGTGTGTGTGTGTATGTGTGTGTGTGTGTGTGTGAACAATGTGTAAATAATGTGTTTTTTTGCACAGTAGACGAGGGAAAACATTTTACCTTGGAGTTCAAGGTGATATTGAAAAAATATTACGTGAAAATATGCGTCACATCCTTCGTGTACAGCCCAGCGCCTTTCCCCGCAGGTGGCTGATCTGGAGTCGGTGACCCGCACTGATGCTGGATGAACCCCCAAAAATTAGCGACGGAAAATAGTATTTCGTGGACATATAACTTTGCTTTCACATGATGCTCGATATGTGGTGAGAAATTAGCGAACAACCACAGTTTTAGGACAGGTAACAATGGCAGGTAACAGTAACTTTATATAAACCTTTATAAGCTGTGACATCAAATACGTTTTGCGGCTCCAGACACATTTTATCTGGTGGAAGAGGAGGCAAAATGGCTCTTTTGATAGTAAAGGTTGCAGACCCCTGCTTTAGGGGATTACATTTTAAAAGGAACCCTCCCAACACTGACTATACTGTATTAGGTAGAAAGTGAAGCTACAGCGCCGTTACAGTAATTCCCCAGCTGCAATGACGGTGCAGAGACACAAAGATTGCAATGTAGAAGACCCAGAAACGCTGACCAATCAGAGCAGACTTCAGGAGGGCGTCTTAAAGAGACAAGCGTTTCAGACAGAAGGTGAATACAGGGATATTTAGACAGACACTATACGAAATATGTTGTTTTTTAACATTATAGCATGTAAACATGTTCTAGCATTAACCCAAATTACAAGTACGAAACTAAAAAGGAGCAGAATCTGGGCCCTTTAAATCCAAACAAACAAGACTCTTCCAGAAGTTTCTGTAAACATGTTGGTCTATCTGATAACTCCTCCCGGTGTGACCTCCTGTGATGCATGCTGGGATCACCCCTGCACACAGGGACCAGGAGTCGGGCTCACGCTGAGGTGTGTCTGAGCCGGAGCTGTGAGATGACACAGAGGAGGACAGATGAGAGCCGACTGCCGTCTCGTTCTGGTGGATTTCAGCAGCGGGAACAACAAGAAGCAAAGCAAACCGCCGTCTCCGATGCAAACTGACGTAAATACCAACGCGCAGCTGAAAAGGTCAACGAGGTCCAAATAGATCTGCTGCTGAAGTTTCATTTTAGACTTTCTTATCTGTTTTTTTTTACCTCCGTCTCCCACCAGACTGATCTCCGTAGTTCCCAGCGCTGTGCTCAGAAGGGAGATGACGGGAGAGTCCTTGCTCTCTTCCTACGAAAGCATCTTTCATATTGTGATATTTATTGAAAATGATGAACAATACAGTCAACGACAAGTGATGGTCATTTACCTCGAGTCCCAGAAACTTTGAATTCAATTCAATTCAATTTTATTTATAATGCCAAATCATAACCAAAGTGATCTCAGGACACTTTACAGAGTAGGTAAAGACCACACTCTATGACTTATTTATGATTTACAGAGACCCAACAATTCCCCCGTAGAGTACGGTGGAGACGAAAACCTTCCCTTTAACAGACAGGAACGTCAGACAGACCCAGCTCTGTGCAGGACGCACATCTGTCTCCCTGACCATCTCTCTCCAGCTATCATCATCTCATCTTCAGCCTCTTATCCGGGGTCGGGTCGCGGGGGCAGTAGCTTTAGCAGGGGACCCCAAACTTCCCTTTCCCGGGCCACATTAACCAGCTCTAACTGGGGGATCCCGAGGCGATCCCAGGCCAGTGTGGAGATCTAATCTCTCCACCTGGTCCTGGGTCTTCCCCGAGGCCTCCTCCCAGCTGGACGTGCCTGGAACACCTCCCTAGGGAGGCGCCCAGGGTTCATCCTTACCAGATGATCCTGAACCACCTCAACTGGCTCCTTTCAACGCAAAGGAGCAGCGGCTCTACTCCGAGTTCCTCACGGATGCTGAACTTCTCCCCCTCTCTCTAAGGGAGACTCCAGACCCCCTCCTGAGGAAACACATTTCAGACGCTTGTACTCGCGACCTGGTTCTTTGGGTCCTGACCCAGCTTTCATGACCACAGGTGAGGGTAGGAACCAGGACTGAGCGGTAGATCCAGAGCTTTGCCTTCCTCAGCTCTCTTTTGGTCACAACGGTGCGGTAGAGCAACTGCAACACCGCCCCCGCTGCTCCAACTGTCCGGGCAAACTCACGCTCCATCGTCCCCTCACACGTGAACATGATCCCGAGGTACTAGAACTCCTTCACTTGGGGTAAGGACTCATTCCAGCTAGCTGCACCTTGTTTTGCTTTTTGCAGTGAAATGGGGAGATATCGTTTAAATAACTCCTCATTTCAGATTTGAGAATCAGCCGTTTCTCGTCCACTGCGGCGCTTTCGAAGCGGGCAACGCAAATAAATAGAAACAGGGCGTCTGTGACAAATTAGCCCCCTTTCCCCCGACTCGCCTGACATCCCCTGTGACATTTATACTGACTGCCTTCTCCTACACGCACACACACACGCTTACACTCACACACACTTAGTTTCAGATGGTTTGTAATTATGCGCGGTGCCAGTAATTCATTTGTGCGCCCTCGCTATTTTCACCCATATTTCAGTTACTCACCAAACTTCTGGAACCATCATAGCGAACTATGCGGTACCCATCAATTCTATACTCATAACCCATTTCACTCTCTTAGTCCATACATTGTGCACCCAAACACTGACAATACACTGATACACTCACTTTGACTTCCTGGTCCCGCATCATTTGATTTCCCCAAGGAACACGAGCCTTGTCAACAGGCTATTTTATTCCCTGTTCGGGGAAAGTTTGGATTTGAAAGCGTGAACTTGCTGAGAGGTTGTTACAGAGAATTGAGAAAAAGAGAATTGTGCGGGGGTTTTTTTTGCGATCGAGAAACCTGTGGGTTCATTTTTAGTTTGTTTGTTTGTTTGTTTTATTTATTTGGGGTTTTTTTGTTGCCATTTGGGCTGTAACTGGACTGTATCATCCACGTTTGCTGGCTGTTGTGTCTGCACCCCATCACCACCCGACCTCAGTGTGTCTCCTTGCCGCCACCATCCTGTGTGGACATGGACTGCAAAGTCCATTCTTCACAGCGTCCAATAACAGTTGTGTACTACGTCACTCGGAGCCAGATGGGACAATCCCAAAGAAAACAATGCAATTGTTTCTACTATTTACATCACTCTGGTATATCAACAGCCATTACTTGTTAGTTATATTCACATTGCTATATATATTATAGTAGTTAGTTCATGTTAATTTTGTGATCAATTGCATCCCCGGGACTGTCTGTGCAACTTGATGCTGCTCATGGGGGAATAGTTGGGTCTCTGTAAGTCATAAATAACGCATTTTTCGGATTAAAAGGCTCCGGAGTAAAAGTCTCACCGGCCGAAAATGCAGAATGAAGAAGGAAAAAAACAGATATAGGTCGCACTAGAGTATAAGTCGCATTTTTTGGGGGAAATGTATTTGATAAATAAGCGCTGTGAGACATGCAAGAAAGGTAAGAACTGCTTTCATATGATATATTTGCATGCATTTCTAACTGCTGCACATCAGTTTCCCCCTCTGAATAGACAAAGTTCTGTCTCATCTTACTTAATCTCTATAAACAGATTCTGCACATGAATGTCGAATCTGTGGCAAGAAGGGGAAGTGTTCTGGTTTACGTTTGTAGTGCGAGTAATGCTGACCAATCATATTTGTGCATGCTTTGGTTGCATGCAGGTAAAGAGTCTGTGTGGAGAGCAAACGAGGCATCACGCAATCACAGAACCTGCAAAAGCCCAGCCCCCCCTTAGTTACCGTTGCTAGCCCGACAAGTTTCCTGACCCTGACGGCGTTACAACACAGTGTCATGGCGGAGAGAAGTTTACCGGTGAGTGTCAGTGACTCTTTTTGGAGCAATACCAGTGTGACATCCTCCACATCGAGGCAAAAGGGGTTACAGCATGCAGTGAAGGGATACATTAAAAATATTAAAATAAGCAACGAAGGGGACGCTACGAGTGTCGAGGCGAAAGCAAACCGGTCAATGGCAAAATCGGAGAAACCCCACGATGTCTACCTCAAATGCAACGAGCACAGCCTTGTGGACCGGTCATGCTCTTCCACCGCCGGGTAAATACGGGAAACTTGTGTAATTCAGACGGATGTTGACTGAAATATTTTAAATTAATATGATAGTTACTACACGGGTGTAGTGGTTAGCACTGTCGCCTCACAGCGAGACGGTTACAGGTTCGCATCCCGGCCTGGGCCCTTCTGTGTGGAGTTTGCATGTTGTCCCCGTGTCTGCGTGGGTTTCCTCCGGGTTCTCCGGTTTCCTCCCACAGTCCAAAGACGTGCAGGTGTTCGGTTCATTGATGACTCTAAATCACCCGTAGGTGTGAATGGTTGTCTGTCTCTGTTCGTCTCTATGTGTCCTGTGATAGACTGGCGTCCTCTCCAGGGTGGCCTCACGCCTGATGTCAGCTGGGATCGGCTCCAGAACCCCCGCGACCCCGACAAGCGGGACAAGCGGTTGAAGATGAATGACTGAGATGAATGATAGTTGCTAAGAAGTTACAGCTCTGGTAACGTTAGATAGCTAGTCAACATCCTTTAAACTATCCTAGCTAGCAAGAACCTAGCTAACAAGCAACGTTTTCAGAGTCTAGCTTGTAACACTAGGTCCATGGATGTAAGGTTATATGTCAAGGCACTCTAATATTGCAGTAGCAGTAACTAGCTAGTACAGTATTGTCATGAGGCTGGTTGACAAATGCAATTCATAGCCACTGCAAATAGCATTTCAAAACAAACAATGAAATCAAGATGCTAATCAGACCTTAAACAAGCTATGAACATCTACGGAGAGGAAGTCTTGGCCTGATACTGAATCTTCCAGTTCCCATGATGTGAGGGAGGAAAGTTGTTTTGTTGTATCTACTTTTTGAGACTCTGTCATTTGGGATGAATATATTATTTTAATTTTATCTGAATTACATCAGATTTTCTCCCTGAAACACGGAAGAGAAGAGAGTTTGTGTTACCTGAGATTGCAACAGAAAACACAAACTGACATAAATACCAACGCGCAGCTCTGTAAAGGTCACGCAGAGGCTCAGGGGGAAGGCTAAAGTTTGTTTTTTACTGGAATTAAACTCTCTTTGCTGGACAGTTACAGTGTTCTGACATCCGTGTAGACGAAGGGTGAAGAGAGCAGAGGGATCAAAACATCACATCAGTCTGACTCAACCTTAATCAGTTTATTTGTCTCTTTAAATGAATAAATGTGTAAAGGAAGTCCGCTAGACTTTATCATTTTTGTATTTTTCCACCCCTTTCTCATCTTCATTGATTAGTCAACCAGTTTATTAACGTCTCTGATCAAACAGCCAGCAGTAAGAAGCTCACAATGGCTCCGTTCACACTGCAGTTCCAGGTGACCTGAATCTGATTTTTCCACTCATTGGTGACTCATAGGGCGCACTCCCACTGTGCGTCCGTCCCGTGCCCCGTGCTTTAGGGTCCTTGTCCCCCCCTCCAGGCCCGTTTGTACTCACACTACCTGGGCCTCGGAGAATGCTTCTTGCTGCCTATACGTCATCACGCCGTAACACGTCACACGCATTGATGACGTCATGGCGATGCGTGGCTTTGTTTCCAGATCTTTCCATAGACCTCGGAGTTTTTGTGCGTCTTGTCGACCTCCACCTCCGCATCACACCAACGTGAACCTTTCGCCGCCATTGTTTTAAACGTCCGCGCATGGTCCCTCCTTCTTTTTTCTACGTCCCAACAGGCGCACAGGAAATGACCTCAGAACCGCCGTAGGCCTCGTGCTCGTACACATGCGCACGCTCGTGCTCGAACATGTGCAAACACGCTTTACAAAAGCCCACCTCTCCCAAACGGGCCGTGGACGGCAGGCGTGCCGCAGCTAGGCGCGATGCGGTTGCACTTACACTGGTCAAACGAACTAGACTTTAACCATAAAACCTGTTTGGGCACGGTACGGAAGGACAGTGTGAGTGCGCCCATATCTGATTTGCTTGTGACAGTGTGAACAGCACAAGTCGCATTGAATCTGACATTTTAAATTTTTTTTATCACTTTTAAATGTGCCACTGAATCGGATACGTATCAGATTTTTTTTTAATGCGACCGCAATTTAAACAGCCAGGTTGCGCTTAATACGGTTTTGACGTCATTCTGTTTTATAAATGAATGTCAAATAAAGTTGGCTGAAAAAAAAAAGTGTGCAACAGGCGGGCGCCAGGAACAGAATCAAAACAAACATGGAGGACAGCCGTGAAACAGAAGACCAGAGGAGGGAGAGTGAAGTTAAGTTTATAGTGAAGTTGCGACGCACTGTTTTCAGCATTAACCCATAAAGTCCTACAACACCGGTTGCCGTTGCCACGATCGCCTCCGTAAACAGCATTGCGGTGTGATGTCATCAGTGATCGACTGCACATGCGGGTCACTTCAGGAGCGTGAGCTGTTCACACTAAATCCGTATACAGGCCACATTTAAAGATGTGATGTGAACAGACAAACAAAAAATCTGATTTGAGCAATAAATCAGAATCGTGCATTAAGACCTGCAGTGCGAACGGAGCCTGCGACTTTGAGCAGGTTCGGTTTGAGGGTTTTACGGAGAAAGTCAGGGAGAGGGTGACTGGAAGCTGCCGATGAGCCTCTCAGCTCAGAAAACAGGTTGCAGCATCCAGTCTGCTGCTGGAATTATACTCACAGAGCTGCAGAGGATGTTCCAACAGCTAAAACAAACTTTAACCCGTTCGGCGCCATCACACTGTCGAGCAGACGCAGACGGCAAAACAGCAGATCCATCAGTCAATGTGAATATTTAGGAGTTTCTATTCAAACAGGTACGACATTCAAGGAAGTCCACTCGTTGTAATCAGCTGAGAACAAGATTAGCTCCAACCTCGCTGCTGTCTTGATCTATAGATGGAGGAACTTCAACGCTCGACCAAAACAAAATGGATGTACAACAGAGCAGTGAGTGGTTAGCCTAGCTTAGCATAAAGACTTGTAGCAGAGCAGAACTGCTAGCCTAGCTCCACCAATAAAAGAAAACCACCTTCCAACAACTCCAAAGCTGTCTGATTAACATTTATTTACTTTTTCTGCTGATGAGGTGAAAACCGTCTCATTTAAATTTTGTTGAATATGATAATTTCGGATAGTTTGTCCTTATTGTAGATACTCCTGCAGGACATCAATGCTGATGTGAGGGAAAACCAACGTGAAGGAGGAAATATCTGAAGATCTGTTCACAGAGAAAGCAGCAGGACGGAGATGCAGCCGTGTTGTTTAACTCAGCTAAACAACAGATCACAGTCTCTGGAGATCACCGTGAGAGCCTCTCAAATCCCCGCGGAGCAGAACAACCGCCTCCAGCTGTTGTCATCGTCTCCAGATGGCAGAGACAGAAAGAGAAAGGAGGAGGCAGCAGTCGGTGCGGTGATGAAATGCAATGCAACTGTGGGCTGTTCCCATCTGGGCTTTGACTTTCTGAACCCCACGGTCCAGATGAAGAGTTTAGAGGGAAAGATGCACGTTAACTGTGTTTGTTTCCTTCATAAACTGAGAGTTTAGCCTCAAACTGTGGAGTGAATCGTCATCGTCAGAGAAGATTCTGCACGCTGGCCTCACTAAAACCCCTTAAAATATCCTGAATTCATTCTTAATTCACCCCTGAACACTTCAATATACTGTATCTGTGTCTTTGCACGTGTCCCTAAAAAGTCAATCAGACAGCGAGTCCTCACTAAGACTAGAGAAGTCGAGCATATCACTCCAGTACCCAGAGTCAGGACTAAACATGGGACAGGTCTGCTCTGTGTCCCCAGAGTCAGGACTAAACATGGGACAGGTCTGCTCTGTGTCCCCCGAGTCAGGACTAAACATGGGACAGGTCTGCTCTGTGTCCCCAGAGTCAGGACTAAACATGGGACAGGTCTGCTCTGTGTCCCCAGAGTCAGGACTAAACATGGTACAGCATTGAGCATAGAGCGTGACAGGAGAGGCGGTATGTAATGGTATAAAGTCATGGGGAGGAGGTCGAGGTGGATGAACAGGTCACCAAAACATCAGACTAGTGCTGGGAGACAGGACAATAGTGAAAATCAACTCCGACATCAGAGGACGCCGAGCATCTTACCGTCGACGCAGGCCGGTCTGGATCGTGTCGTCCCGGCGATCTGTCCCTTCCTGCAGGCGCAGCGGGCCGTCTGTCGGGCGATGGTCCTCCTCGGCTGGCTGCTGTCCCGGTCCAAAGTGACGATCTCACACGTGCCCGCCGCCAGCTGACCTGAGGAACGCACGGAAGTAAAGGATTAAAACATCTCATCTCATCTTCAGCCTCTTATCCGGGGTCGGGTCGCGGGGGCAGCAGCTTTAGCAGGGGACCCCAAACTTCCCTTTCCCCGGCCACATTAACCAGCTCTAACTGGGGGATCCTGAGGCGTTCCCAGGCCAGTGTGGAGATCTAATCTCTCCACCTAGTCCTGGGTCTTCCCCGAGGCCTCCTCCCAGCTGGACGTGCCTGGAACACCTCCCTAGGGAGGCGCCCAGGGTTCATCCTTACCAGATGATCCTGAACCACCTCAACTGGCTCCTTTCAACGCAAAGGAGCAGCGGCTCTACTCCGAGTTCCTCACTGATGCTGAACTTCTCCCCCTCTCTCTAAGGGAGACTCCAGCCCCCCTCCTGAGGAAACACATTTCACACGCTTAGACCTGGACCTGGTTCTTTGGGTCCTGACCCAGCTTTCATGACCACAGGTGAGGGTAGGAACCAGGACTGACCGGTAGATCCAGAGCTTTGCCTTCCTCAGCTCTCTTTTCGTCACAACGGTGCGGTAGAGCGACTGCAGCCAGGGCAGTTGCTAGGAATTCTGGGCCCCCTGAAAGAATATCGGTGTGGGCCCCTCTACCCTATTCCTTGCCACCTTCAATTGTATTGTTTTTCAGTGTTCTGCTGTAGGGTCAAACTCAGATGAAGCAGGCACTGCTGATTCTGGAGCAGCAGAGGATAAAGGTTTATTGTTAAATTATATATATTGTATACAATAATGGTGGCCGTCAGTAGCTCAGTCCGTTGGGACTTGGCTTAGGAACCAGAAGGTGACTGGTTCAAGTCCTGATATGGATAAAATATTTTTAAACCATTCAAAAGTCAGTGTAAACTGTCCAAAATTCTAAATAGTCTTTTTTTTACTTTGTTGTTGTCAAAAAAACAGAACAACAACGACAAATCTTTGAACAATTAACTTTTTTTGTATTTAGACTATTCAAATGTCCCACTAATGACACATTTTACAAGACCACATTGAACACATCATGAAAACGTAACTGACCTTCGTCAGATGCTCATAATTACTGAGTAGAAATTGAATGGGTCATAATACAATTGAATGCAGCCTCTGAATGGGCGCTTACTGGAGCACTGTCCGACAGTGTTATGTGCGAAACACACAGTCACGGTGGTAGCCCCTAAATTAGTAACGTTCCGTTATAGCTACTCTAGGAACCGTCGCTCTACAATGACCTGGCGATTTTTTTTTAATGAACTGGCGACCTGTCCAGAGCGGGGCCCTATGACAGCTAGCGTAGGCTCCAGCCTGCGCCCCGTCAAAGGTAATATTACAGACATTAAATGAATGAACAAGCAGGCTAATTGTTTAAGCCGCCCTCGGTAGTTTACTCTCACCATTCTTAAAAAAAAAGGTTTTGATGTCTTGGGCCCCTGCTCTGCTGTTCCTACACCTGACCTCTTTCTCAACTCTTTTCTGGTGTCCAGACTTGTGTTTTTTGGGGGGCATACTAACTCTGCTGCAGTTAGCTTCTCTACCGGCTAGCACTTAATTCCGATGAGGAAGAACCCCGGGAAGAAAGAGCCGCGGTGTGGACCAAACCATTTTCTAAGAAGGGGCCAGGGGGGTTATTGAATAGAATAAACATATAGAGTATTGTACAACTTGTGGCTTTGTTTAAATTCGGATTCATTCGTATGAATATATATTAGTTCAGTGCATAATAATTTTGTCATAGAGGCTACTGGAGCAGTGTGTGGGCCCTGGCTGGCTGTGGGCCCTTAGAATTGTCATCACCTTTCCCCCCTATACGACGGCGCTGACTGCAGCACCGCCCCCGCTGCTCCGATTCTCCGGCCAAACTCACGCTCCATCGTCCCCTCACTCGTGAACAACATCCCGAGGTACTTGAACTCCTTCACTTGGGGTCAGGACTCATTCCCTACCTGGAGTAACAATCCACCGGTTTCCTGCTGAGGAGTAAAACAAACGTCTTATATTCACAAGACATATTTTATATTTGTTTGCTTTTATTAACTTTTCTGTTGTGGCCTCAGTTTGAGAGTCGATAAAGAGTCACAGCTGGTGATGATTTAATAGAGATTAGATGAGGATCTCAGTGATTTATAGACTTTATCATCAAGTGACTCATGTTTCAGCTCAGTTGGATTCATTTTCTGCCAGTGAATGAATTTCCAAAATATGAAGCGCATCTTCCCAGCAGCAGCTGAATGAAAAATACTGTTTTTATTATCATCTTATTAGTGTCACCGCTGACAAACTGCTGCGGTTTAAAAGCAGATGCAGTCCAAATGAAAGTTAAATAATGTTTATGCTGTTTGTTCTGAAATGACAGACTTGGGTTCAGTTCACACGATGATTATTGGTGAAAACGGTCGATTGAGAGTTTGGTTAAATGAATAAACAGGTTTTTCTTCTGACTGTTGTTCAGTCTCAGCCTCCGATGACTTCCACATGTTGTCACGTTAAAACCAGGCCCCCCACCACAGCGACTTCCTGGTTGATGCAAACAGGAAGTGCCAAAAATGTCAGTTATCACGTCACCTATTTCAACAGCCAATCAAGTCTTAGCAAAGTCTGCAGGTCAAGTCACTTACAAACTGTCAGCTGCTTGAAAAGACTGTTCAACAAGCGTGTGTGTGTGTGTGTATGTGTGTGTGTGAGATAGAAAGAGAAAGGGGAGAGAGAGGGTCAAGCGCGCAATACAATGAATAAGGAGAGGGAGCGCCGTAATCCAGAACAAAGCAGTGAATCAGGGAAATGAAACATTATTTTTTGCCGTTTCATCCCAACTAGAACTAGAACTTACTACCTCTGTCCTAAAATTTATAATGCTATCCAATCAGGAAGTGCCAAAAACTGCAGTTCTCTGAGTGTCCACTAGGGGCAGGTTTCATAACAGAGCAGTTTCTCATTGAGCCCCATGTTAAACAGGCCGTCTACACAGCATCATTAAACCTGTTTAAGGACAAAAGAACATTCTAGTCTGTGTGTTTAGATCATATCTCCATGACAACACTGAGGGGGAGGGGCTATTTTTTATTTGATTGGAGGTTAAAGTTTATGAATAATTAGGGGCGTGGCCTCTTGAGTGACAGCTAGCCTCTGGCCCTCACTTCTCCTCGGAGGTAAACGTCACCCAGATGGACGTACGCCCCTCCCCCAGCGTCACATACATGCCCTTTTTTGGTCAGAGGAAATGAGGCGGAGTCAAAGTCTAACAAGATGGAGACTCCCGTAGGCGAGGACGATTGGATCCATTATCGACGGAGACGCTACGTCCATTTTTTATACAGGTGTACATAAATTTAACAATAACTAGTATTTTAATAGCTTAGAACTGTATGCCACATTAAAAGGCCTTTGTTGTTATGGTAGGGGGTCCCTGCTCTGCCCTCTTTCAGCTCAGGGGTCCTTGTCCTTAACTTAAAGACCCCTGAAAAATCTGCACTGAGCTCAGCTGAGGCTGGATGACGGAGGGGTGAACGCCGGGTGAATCAGAGGGGACAGAAGCTGTATTTGAGCAGAACGCCGCCCCTGCATGCTGATGAACTGCCATCAATAGAGCCACGGACCGTCCCCCCTCTTCAGAAAAGACCAGGACCTCAGAGTCCGGAGAACAGAGGGAGCAGTTCTTCAGAAAGACGGAGGGCAGTGGGGTCAGACAACAACAGCTCATTTAACACCTGAAAGGACAAAGGCGTTGATGTGGATACAGAGTCTACGAGGAACCACTACGACCTGCAGGGCGAGGGTCACATGATCACTAGTGTCAGCAGTTACTTGATGAGCTACTTTTACTTTACTGTACTGTATCTTTACTGTATCTGTCAAAACGACTACGCCAATGTTATAGATTTTGTTCTGTGCACCCCATAGACCAGGGGTAGGCAATAACAAGATGGCGACTCCCGTAGGCGAGGACGATTGGACGTAGCGTCTCTGTCTGGGTCCGTTCTCTCAACTTGATCCAATCGTCCTCGCCTACGGAAGTCGCCATCTTGTCAGACTTTGACTCCACCTCATTTCCTCTGACCAAAAAAGGGCATGTATGTGACACCACCCTGGCATTAACCTCCTGCCATCACACACCTAGCTCAACTCACGTCATAACAGAGTCAAATGTTAACACACAGACATGATACACACATATTTATATTCAGTGGTATTTAAACTTTTTAATCCCAGCTGACATCGGGCGTGAGGCGGGGTCCACCCTGGACAGGACGCCAGTCTATCACAGGACACATAGAGACGAACAGAGACAGACAACCATTCACACCTACGGGTGATTTAGAGTCATCAATGAACCGAACACCTGCACGTCTTTGGACTGTGGGAGGAAACCGGAGAACCCGGAGAAAACCCACGCAGACACGGGGAGAACATGCAAACTCCACACAGAAGGGCCCCAGCCGGGATTCGAACCAGAAACCCTCTTGTTGTGAGGCGACAGAGAAACAGATGAAAAATAATAACATCAAAACTGAGAGTTATTTAAAATCTTGCTGGAAATTACGGGGGAGGTTTAAGTGGATTCCTTTAGTCGAGTATAAATCCTCACAGCTTTTAAAGGCCGCCCCGTCCTTCAGCTTTAAAAGCACTCCTGTCATTCCTGCAGCTGCGGCAGTTTGAAGTCCTGACTGTCGTCAGCGTGAAAACACGATGTAGCTGCAGCAGCTCTCAGGAGCTAAGAGGTTCTGATGTGGAGAGCAGCGTTTCTATGTCAGCGACGTCTCTGTGAAACATGAATGAACGTTGTTTCTATGGGCTCAGAGGCATCGCTGCTGTCTGTCAGGAGAGCGAGCGTTCAGATGAATGTCTGATAGACGAAGGGATATTTTGTTCTCACACACACAAGCTCCTCCACTTCTGCACGAAAACCTCAGTTATCCTACTGTATTAAACTAGTTGGAGTCATAATGTTTTAATTTAAATTTAGTTCATGTCATCATTCCATCCTGGCAGTCCTGTATGCATCTCCCCTCTCTGTGTGTTTCTTGTTAGCTGCAAAATGACTAAAATAAGATGCAAAACCACTGCATAAAGATGCAAAATGACTAAAAATAGATGCAAAACCACCACAAAAAGATGCAAAATGACTGAAATAAGATACAAAACCACCACAAAAAGATGCAAAATGACTGAAATGAGATACAAAACCACCACAAAAAGATGTAAAATGACTAAAATAAGATACAAAACCACCACAAAAAGATGCAAAATGACTAAAAATAGATGCAAAACCACCACAAAAAGATGCAAAATGACTTAAAATAGATGCAAAACCACCACAAAAAGATGCAAAATGACTAAAAATAGATGCAAAACAATCACAAAAACATACAAAACAACAGAAAAATAATTGGACAGTGACGACGTATGTTTGGGTTACTCCGTCTCCTCTCTCTGTGTGTGTCTGTTTTGAGCTGGAGGCGTGTTTTTTTCCGGGCAGGCTGATCCAGGTGGAGCCCATTGGCACTAATCACCTCACTTCCTGTATATTAAGACGGACCTGAGACTCATTCGTCACCAGATCGTCTCATCAGCAGAGCGGTAGCGTGTCGTGATTCCTTATGTTCTCAGTTCTTTCTCCACGTCTCCGTGAATCTGTTCGTAACTGCTCCTATGCTTTTTGCTTCAGTCACCCGTCATCCTGTCGACCTGCCAACCCCGTATGCTCTCCCTGTGACCATCATCTACAGCTCGCAAATCGTTTGAAACCAGGAGGACGCCATTACCACGTGGAGGGACGGACCTAACACTGGGCACGCTCTGTAGGGCGCTTCACCCCTCACAGTCCCCCACTTGTTCACCGTGCACTCTGAAGCGAGTTTTTGGATTAAGACCTTTTGAACTGACTCCACCATGTCTGCATTTGGGTCCCAGTTTCCCTGTTTCGCAGTTTACGTCCGTGACTTTAACTCCAGTTTAAATTTGAATAATGAAATCCTTCATTTAAAACAGGAAGTCTCATTGAGATTGGAATATCTTTTTCAAGAAGTTGAAGTTTAAGCAGCAGTTGAATGTAACTACATTTACTTCAGCTCTGTATTTAAGTACAAATCCATACTTAAATCTGTAAACTACCCTTTTGTCTGACAGCTTTCCGTCTCTTTCCTCGCCAGTGAAATCCACGTATCTCCAGACGTGTCGATGCCGAATGTTTGTGATAAACTGAAGGATGAATTGTTCCTTTACGTGTCCAGAAACTTTCTCCTTCTTAAGCTCAGTAAATTCTTTAAAAAGCCGTTTGGATCAGCTGGAAAATCCCTCGCCACAAAGCGAAAACATGGAAAGTTGACTTTTTAGTTTTGTAGTGTCACAAAAAAACACCCAAGAGTCAAGTTTTAGTCAGTTTGTGTCTCTTTGTGGACATTTTGCATTAATTTTTTTAGTATCTGTTGTAATTTCATGCCTTTTTAAGTAGTTATGGGTCCACTTTTGGTCATTTTGTGGTTGTTTGGCATCTATTTGAGTCATTTTGTATATTTTTGTGAAGGCTTTTCATCAAATTTTGATGCTTTGTATGTCTTTTTAGTCAGTTTGTGTCTTTTTGTGGACATTTTGCATTAATTTTTTAGTGTCTGTCGTAATTTCATGCCGTTTTAAGTAGTTATGGATCCACTTTTGGTCATTTTGCATCTATTTGAGTCATTTCGTATATTTTAGTGAAGGGTTTTCATCAAATTTTGATGTTTTGTTTGTCTTTTTGGTCGTTTTGTGTCTCTTTGTAGTTATTTGGGGGTTATTGTAGTCACTATGTGGATGTTTTTGGTTGTTCTGGGTCTATTTTCCCTCATTTAATGTCTTATTCGGTATTTGTCTATGTAGTCATTATGTCTTTTTATTGGCCCGTTCAGTAATCCATCCATGCTCACAGCCATACACACGATGATCCTATAGATTAAACTACCCAACAGGATATAAAGCCGTTAAAATGAGCACATCCTTCCACATCTACAGCAGGAAAATGCAACAAACACATTTATGAATACAGTATAACATGTAGCACCTTTAACCTGCTTTGGAAAGATCACTTTTTACGGAATAAACCTTTAAGTAAAGGATCAGAAAACTTCCTCCCTCGCTGCTTTTAAAATCACTGACAGGGTTGAGATCCGACAGCGTGCTTCCACACTACTTCTGCTCTCCGTCTGATGTTTCCTCCCACTCATGTTAGCCTCGAGGCTACATGGAAGCTAATAAGCTCATCTCAGTGTGAGAGCTGCTCCACCTCCTCCTCCTCCTCCTCCTCCTCCTCCTCATCTCCCTCCTCCTCTTCTCTGTGTGAATCTCGACTGTATATGACGATGGACGGCTCGACAGATCCCTGAAATGGAAGCCAAAACACCTCGATCGTTCCCCGGTGACTCCAGCATCATCATCATTCTCGCCCCCTCCCGTTAGCGGACAGAGTACAAAGATGATGGTTTCTCTCATTTTAGGTCGTTTTTAATCACACTGATGTTCCTTCAGGTGTTCATTTTCTCATAAGTTTGATTTTTAACTGGTAATCTGATGGTATAAAAAAAGGGGGGGGGGGGGGGGAAACGTTGTGATTGACGGCTGTGATTGGTCGGAGGGGTGTGTACTTCGATACGGCTCGATCACTACTGTTCACACGCCAACCTGAAAATTATGAGACGGCAGCACGTACAGAGGAGAGGACACTTTACCCTTCAGTCCTCTTCAATGTGTAATCATATCTGACACAAAGGTCAAAGGTCAGAGGATACGCTAACACACACACACACACACACACGAAACCACGGAGGAGTGACAGACTGACCTCTACAGCGAGGAAAGGAGGAGAATATTTGATGATAAATGAATTGAAAGTCTTTGTTTTTTATCATGATGAGATGATTTTAATGAAAGGTGAAATGTTACAAAAAACAGTGTGTGTGTCCAGCACACACAAACATGTAAACTCTCTGACACACTCGCACGCACGCGCTCCCTGAAGAGGAATGAGGATAAAAGGAGTCTGGAGACCCTGGCTTGCTGAATTGTTTGTTAAAGTTGAACTTACTTGCACAAGCACGGACAAAAAATTACTATAGGGATGCAAAATGAACATGAAAAGATGCTAAATGACTGATAATGCACACAAAACGACTAAATAGACAAAAAATAAAAGCAATAGAAGCAAAACCACCACAAAAAGATGCAAAACGACTAAAAATAGATGCAAAACCACCACAAAAACATGCAAAATGACTAAAAATAGATGCAAAACCAGCACAAAAAGATGGAAAATGACTAAAATTGAGGCAAAACCACCACAAAAATATGCAAAATGACTAAAAATAGATGCAAAACCAGCACAAAAAGATGCAAAAACGACTAAAAATAGAAGCAAAACCACCACAAAAAGATTCAAAATGACTTAAAATAGATGCAAAACCACCACAAAAAGATGCAAAATGACTAAAAATAGATGCAAAACCACCACAAAAAGATGCAAAATTACTAAAAATAGATGCAAAACCACCACAAAAAGATGCAAAATGACTAAAAATAGAAACAAAACCACCACAAAAAGATGCAAAATGACTTCAAATAGATGCAAAACCACCACAAAAAGATGCAAAATGACTAAAAATAGATGCAAAACAGCACAAAAAGATGCAAAATGACTAAAAATAGATGCAAAACAGCACAAAAAGATGCAAAATGACTAAAAATAGATGCAAAACCAGCACAAAAAGATGCAAAATGGCTAAAAATAGATGCAAAACCACCACAAAAAGATGCAAAATGACTAAAAATAGATGCAAAACCACCACAAAAAGATACAAAATGACTAAAAATAGATGCAAAACCACCACAAAAAGATGCAAAATGACTACAAATGGATGTAAAATGAGCACAAAGAGAAACAAAAGGACCACAAAACAACTAAAAGTAGACCCAGGGACTCAGAGAACGTCCATGGTTACACTACTATAACACTATTGTCATCACATCACCAAACATCTAGATTCACATATTCTTGAAACCGAAGTCAGCTCGATGATCAATCAGAGAGAACGATAAAAGTTCAAATCAAACAGGATCAGTATCACAGGTTCGTCTTTTTCTGCATCAAAAGACGCCTCGGAGCTGCCGAGCCCGAGGAGCCGTGGAGATTTCTGCAGTAATTGGGATTCCTTCTGCACCTGTGATGTTACGAGACGCTGCTCACATAACAGGTATCCCATGGTAACCAGCAACCGCAGCAGAGACGGCAGCGGCGGCGGCGGAGTCTCTGTTTGCTTATTAGCTGCAGCTCATCAACGGCCTTTTTTAAACTCTCCATCTACTGCAGCACACCAGGAGGAAACATGTCATTGTGTCTCGTTTGCGGTGTTCTGAGCAGAGATGCATGCTGGGAGAATAGTGATGCTAGATTCTATATTTCCAACGACTTAGGCTCCTGTATGGTGCGTGTTCAGTTTTGCAAAAGAGCAGATTCAAGTCCGAGAGCTCCGCTGCTCCACAGTGCCTCTTGTTCAGCAGGTGTGGACGGCTGCTGTAAATATTTGCCACCGACATTCGAGCAAAAATGAACTCAGTCATCAGAATAAAGTGCTGGTTATTGAACGCTTCTGCAAACCACAGATACGTTTAAGATCAACGTTTCTGATTTTCTACTCGTCAAAGGCCGACGCTTTCTGAGGCAGCACGGTTGCAACAACAAGCATACACATAAAAACAAACATTGCTTAACTCTTTCCTGTCACACCCTGAGGTCATGGATGGATTATTGGACGGGCCTATCAGGCACAGCCCCAGGGGCCCATGAGTATAGGTAGATTAACATAGATTGTTGCTGAAAAAAACAACCAAAAATGATCAGAAAGAGATGCTAAACGATCACAAGCATACAGAAAATGACAAAAAAATACCACAAAGAGACAAATAAATGACTACAGGGATGCAAAACGACCACAAAGAGATGCTCAATGACTGAAAATAGACACAGAACCACAACATAGAGACATAAAACTGATGACAAAGACACGCAAAATGATTAAAAATAGATGTAGAATGACCACAGAGAAAAAAACAACGACATAGAAAGATAAAAATGTCTAAAAATAGATGCATAACCACCACAAAAAGAAGCAAAACGACAAAAAACAGATGCAAAACCACCACAAAAAGATGCAAAACGACTAAAAATAGATGCAAAACCAGCACAAAAAGATGCATAATGACTAAAAATAGATGCAAAACCACCACAAAAAGATGCATAATGACTAAAAATAGATGCAAAACCACCACAAAAAGATGCTAAATGACTAAAAATAGATGCAAAACCACCACAAAAAGATGCATAATGACTAAAAATAGATGCAAAACCACCACAAAAAGATGCATAATGACTAAAAATAGATGCAAAACCACCACAAAAAGATGCTAAATGACTAAAAATAGATGCAAAACCACCACAAAAAGGTTGTATGTTTGGGTTACTATTTGTGTTGTTTCAAACCGCTGGCCCCACGGTTAGCTTAATGTGCAGGTGGAGTCCCTGAACAGGATGTAGAGCACATAAAAAGAAAAGATAAAGTGGTGTTGTAAAAAGTAATGAGATGTATTGAGTAGCAGTTAAAATTTTTATGATTGTACTGAAGGTTGTGAGGACGTGGATGTCCGTCATAAAGTGTCACTTCAAACTTTTCTTGGAATTAAATAACTTGTTACAACTTCAGGGAGGTAGAAAAGCCCCTCCGGTCCGAGCACATGATGAACACCCTTTGTCCGTACTGGATGTGTACGTGCAGGCGGGGAAACGCCCTAAAATAGAGGATAAATGAGCGATAGACTCCTTTCCCATTCCCACTACGAGTCTTTGTTTTGTTCATGGACGCGTCTCAAAAACAGGGTTAGTAAAGAGAAAGCAGCAGAGAGGCCGGTACCGATGTTATGGTGGTTACTTCTTTTTGTAGATCTGTTACGTCTCTTTCAAACTCGGTGCCAACCGGTCTGGAACGACGTCCGACTGCTGCTCGAGTGGAGACGGACAGAATTTGTGGCTCAGATGACAAAGGGCGCACTCACACTGTCCATCCGTACCGTGCCCCAGGACGTTTCACGGCTAAAGTCTGGTTCCTTTGACCAGTGTGAGTGCAACCGTACCGCGTCTAGGACGCTTGCCGACCATGGCCCGTTTGGAAGAGGTGGGCTTTTGTAAAGCACGTTTGCACATGTACCTACCTAGCTGCCTACCGCTGTCACTGCTTGCGAGTGGTGCGCCTCTCTGCAGAGCGACAGAGCGGTCTGTGAGAGAGAGCGAGGGATGGCGAAGAACTGATGCCTCAAGAGGCGAGACACCAGTCAACATGGGCTCGCCAGAAAGAGGGTGGCACGGTGGTGTGGTTGTTAGCACTGTCACACTGGTTAGGACTGTCGCCTCGCAGCAAAAGATGCCAGATGAGTAAAAATAGATGCCTACCGCTGTCACCGCTTGCGAGTGGTGATCGCTTCTCATACCAAAATCTTGTCCCGCTGCCAACAGAAACTACGTCCAGATGCATGAATCTGTGCATAGAGATTACATTTAGTGTTATAAGATGGAAAATATCTCATTTAGTTCGACTTTAAAAAACAAGACCCATCTGATTTTGCCTCGTAAACTCTTTATTACCTTCATAAAGAAACTCTACCACACAGAAAGTCTTCTTTAATTCTTTATATTTTCTACAACTTTATGATTATTGCTTATTTTCTCACAGCAGCAAACTTGGTGTGATGACTTCCTGTCCGCAGGGACTGATCTCTGCAGTGAAACTCTGTGACTCAGCGAACGAACAACAACTCGCTCACATTACAGCAGAATAATGAAATTACAGCGTGTCGTTTTGTTCGCTCGGACGACCGTTTTCTCAATCACGGCTGACGTGTAATCTATACCTGAACGAGAGGAAGGAAGACGACCTGACATCTGCTTGATATGAGCTCTTATTATCCGTCATCTTTATTTTAAATCCCCTGCAAATTGAAAAAACAGGAACAACAATCACGGAGCAGGAAAACCAGAGTCACTGTGTTTGTCCTGAGAGTGAAGACGGTGGAATAACGATGAGGCCCAAATTGGTTCTGTCGCGACGTTGCGGCTGTTTGCTGATCCCCCCCCGATGACGCTTAATGAATCTCTGCAGCGGGAGACAAATCCAACACAAAGCCTGTGAAGCTGTTTGGAAACAGAAACCGCCAAAGAGGACTTTAACCCGAGTCAAGGTCGTGACTGTTGGGGCGTGTTTAACAGGACTGAGAGCAGCTTTCAGGCAGGAAATGAGACCAAAACAGAGAAGTTAAAGATCAGACTGCAGGTGCTTAACACTCTTTCTGCCTCCAGTCCCTTCAACTTGTGGCCCGGGAATCAAGCGAGGGTCGCCATCATCGCGGAAGTTAATGCATCACAGAGGAAACAAGGACCGAAAGAACAAGGTCGCGGGTACAAGCGGCCGAGATGTGTTTCCTCAGGAGGGGGTCTGGAGTCTCCCTTAGAGAGAGGGGGAGAAGTTCAGCATCCGTGAGGAACTCGGAGTAGAGCCGCTGCTCCTTTGCGTTGAAAGGAGCCAGTTGAGGTGGTTCAGGATCATCTGATAAGGATGAACCCTGGGCGCCTCCCTAGGGAGGTGTTCCAGGCACGTCCAGCTGGGAGGAGGCCTCGGGGAAGACCCAGGACCAGGTGGAGAGATTAGATCTCCACACTGGCCTGGGAACGCCTCAGGATCCCCCAGTTAGAGCTGGTTAATGTGGCCCGGGAAAGGGAAGTTTGGGGTCCCCTGCTAAAGCTGCTGCCCCCGAGACCCGACCCCGGATAAGAGGCGGAAGATGAGATGAGATGAGTAACGTAGTGGCATCTTCTCTGGTGGACTGCTGTGGAAATTGTGATATTATTGCATATTATTAAAGGATACCCACTGTGAGCAATGTGACGTCGGAGTGATGGATTCTCTATTTCAGTTTTGGAATTTCGGTCCACTGAAGGGGTCGTTGTTGCCGGTTGACGTCTTTTTTCAACATTTACCAAACATCCAACGTTGACTACGTGGGGCCTCAGTGTAACGACTATTTATAGTCCAAATGTGGTCGTTTGTGGACGTCTTAACATCAAATTTAGACTAATTTTAGACTACATCTATAATAATAATAATAATAGCACTTCTCTAGGCTGCTAATGGTCGCAATTCAGCGCCCATGACCACAACTTCAGACACACAGCATTGAGACGAGGCAAGGTGGTTGAAGTGTTTTTCCATGGACACAACGATCATGACACTAGTGGCTATTGCAACAGGTTGTGTGCTGCTAGCAGAGGTGCTAACATTAGCTCGTTGCTGCTGCCCTGCATTGTCTGGCTCTGTAGTATTTGACTGTCTGAGTTCTGCCGTAATAAGGTGGTGGTACCATGAAATTGTTTTACACAAATTGCATTTCCAAAATAAAATAAATAAATAAAATAATAAAATATAAATACATATATGCATAAAGAACTTGATTTTTCTAAATAAACCATTTAAAGAAAAACAGGAAAATGTAAAAAAAACAAAAACGCATCATGTGCATTTCCTGCACCTGTCAGACGTCTAATAATGTCTCCAGTTCAAAGGTCGAATGATGAAAATCAATATGTTGGGTCATGTTTGGACGTCCAACCATGACCCAACATGGACGAATAGATGTCCAGAATTGGTCATGGACCGACGGACCCAATATAGACATGATCCGCACGTCTATCCGACGCCCAATGTTTAGTGGGACACAACTGCAAACGGGGAGATTTGTGGTACGTTGCACCATAAATACAGCACATAAGGAGGTCACAGGGGACGCCTTATCATGGCCGCGCCGTACACCTGCTGGAATAGGAGTGGATGATAACAGATACAACTGCGAATGAGCCCATCATCCATCATCATGGAGCAAATCATCCAGTACTCCCCGGCTGATGGGAAACACATCATCATAACTGAGAGGGTTGTTGGACAAAAGCACTAAAGCAAGAGCCAAGTCAGAAATCATCTTTCACGGAGCCTCTTCTGCACGACACAGACAATAAAAGTCTCTCTGCTCCTCCGAGAGTCTGAAGCAGGAACCCAACTCTCCTATTTGCATGCAGATGTTTAAATCATAACAGTTCATTTATTTATTGAAGCTCAGCGGTGTCAGAGCTCAAACTCAGTCGGCTGTGGAGGTTCAGGTCCCCCGTCAGGCTGCAGAGACTCTTATTTTGAAGAAACATGGGGTCTGTACGTGTCAGCGCTGATTTGATACGTCCAACTTCAGGTTTTGAGCATTATAGTGACTAATGGGCCCTACGCCGTTACTCAAGTGGTATGTTGAGCAGTAAAATTGTGTCCTTGACGCACATACCTTGAGTTGTGTGTTATTGCTCGCTACTTCAGTCCTCTGCTTCTTGTTGAGGTGTTAGAAATTGTGCAAATAACTTCTATCTAGCTATCTTTTGTGTTCATTAATTGTGTTACTCTGCCTTTAAGTTACGTGCATGCATGCCGTAAGAACTGTTTTCTCTCAGCTGTTCAACAAACCCGCTCCCACCGCACACCTGTGTCATTTATCCCTTAATTAGGTGACGTGACCCATTACCATCAAGTCACAGTCTTTTCGTCACAACGGTGCTGTAGAGCGACTGCAACACCGCCCCCGCTGCTCCGATTCTCCGGCCAAACTCACGCTCCATCGCCCCCTCACTCGTGAACAAGATCCCGAGGTACTTAAAAATAAAAATTTACAGTTATAAACTTGGTAGAAGGAACAGAACCAAACGTTTCGCTTCTGAAATAATGAACGTTGCTTTGTTCCTCCTCCTTTTGTTCCAAGACTTTACCATCACCCTCGACGACTCCGTGGTAACCCCGACCCAAACTGCAAGGACCCTGGGTTCGACACTTGACGACTGACTCTCCCTTACCGTCAACATTGCTGCAACAACCCTGTCGTGCAGATACATGTTGCACTTCAGGAGGATACGGCCTCTTCTGCTGATTCAGATCCAGTTCTGGTCCAGGCTCTTGTCATCTCACGCCTCCTGTAACTCCCTCCTGACTGGTCTCCCTCCCTCCAGAACGCAGCGCCTCGACTGGTCTTCAGCCTACCTACGTCCTCTCACACTACACCACTGCATCTTTCCGTCGTGTCAGCTGACGTTCGGTGCGACCTCAATGTTAAAAAGGAGCTTCAGTGTCACGATCACCGTTGAATCACTCGCTGACGTTCCTTCACCGGATTCCTCAAAGCAATTTCCGTCAAAAACAACTGGACTGGTTGTTTGTCCTAGACAAACAACCAGTCCAGTTGTTTTTGACGGAAATTGCTTTGAGGATAACGATGACCTGGACGAATGAGAACATTCACAGGCTTCACCAGATTCATTTATTCAAATCCAGTTCAGGCTGCAGAGACTGACACTTTGTTCTACTGTCATTTAATTATTAAATAAATGTATTCCCCGCTTTGTTTCTGACTTTTTTGAGGCTAAAGTGAGTTCATCAGATTTGTAGTTCCTCACTTTGTGTCTTCGGGACTCTTCTTCTGCAGTTTGTCGTTGTCACGGAGGTTGAAAATCTTTCCGTTGTCTCAGCTGACGTTCGGTGCGACCCAAATGTTAAAAAGAGCCCCAGTGTCACGATCACCGTCCATCACTCGCTGACGTTCCTCCGCCAGATTAATTTATTCAAATCCAATTACACCCTCTGCAGCTTTTTGCTCCGTTAACTTCTGTTTGTGTTTTGTTTCTTCCTTCTCAGCTGCAGATTTCCCCGTTCAGTCGCCGTGTTCATAATTCCCATGAATATACGCTCGACTTAATGGGGCATTGAGAATTAATTTGGACTCCGAAAGGCTCCTTAGGTAAGCTTTTCTACACCGCAGGCGCGACGGTCTCCGCTGCATAATAGGCTTGTTTTCAGGATCTAAATGAGCTTCATGAGCGCGCAGAGGGAAGAAAAGAGAGAGTCGGTAAACAGTGAGCGCGAGGGAATTAAAGTCAGTCTGCAGCTTGGGCTCATTAAAGTTTTTCACACTGAGATGATCAATGAAGGAGAGACAACAACAGACGCCACCTGCTAAAACTGGTTCAGACAGACAGACAGACAGACAGACAGACAGACGGACGAATGGACGGATAGATAGATAGATGGATAGATGGATAGATGGCTTTTCTTATCCCCGAGGGGAAATTAGGTCATCGTAGCAGCGGTACAAAGCAATCAGAAATACTAAAAATCAAATATGAACAACAATAAAATAAAATAAAAGTACAGTATCGCAGATAAACACTATATTACAATGTGCTATGTGGATTTTAATGTGCAAGAGAGAGAAAGGTGCATTTCAGTGATAGGTCACTGTGAGTAGTGTGAGTGTGTTTGCTCAGCGTTGCTGTGCAGCGTTGTAGAGTCTGACGGCAGAAGGTAGGAATGATTTCCTGTGCCGTTCTTTAAGCAGCGAGGTCGGATGAGTCTGTTGCTGAAGCTGCTCTGAGGGCGCACTCCCACTGTGCCTCCGTCCCCTGCCCCGTGCTTTAGGGTCCTTGTCCCCCCCTCCAGGCCCGTTTGTACTCACACTACCTGGGCCTCGGAGAATGCTTCTTGCTGCCTATACGTCATCACGCCGTAACACGTCACACGCATTGATGACGTCATCGCGATGCGTGGCTTTGTTTCCAGATCTTTCCGTAGACCTCGGAGTTTTTGTGCGTCTTGTCGACTGTTTTTGAATCTTTTAATTGACCAAATCTGCAGTAAACACTCCACCTCCGCATCACACCAACGTGAACCTTTCACCGCCATTGTTGTTGTTGTTGTTGTTGAACTTCCACGCATGGTCCGTCTTTTTTTTTTCTATGTCCCAACAGGCGCACATTAAATGACGTCAGAGCCGCCGTAGGCCTCGTGCTCGTGCTCTTACATGCGCAAACGTGCTTTACAAAAGCCCACCTCTCTCAAACGGGCCGTGGACGGCCAGCTGGTCGCAGCTAGACGCGGTACGGTTGCACTCACACTGGTCAAACGAACTAGACTTTACCCATAAAACCTGTTTGGGCAGAGTACAGATGGACAGTGTGAGTGCGCCCTTAATGTTCTGTAGAGCGACCTTCATCTTCATATCCCAGTACAGCTTAACGTGCCAGTGTGTTTAATATTGACAGAAATATGATGAGTCGCTTCCACATCCTCTTTAATAAAGAGGAGATTTGATATTTCACCTGACGGAGCTCCTCCCTCTTCAAAATAAGAGCCTCTGCAGAACGACCGCTCAGCTGAGTCTGTTTGAGACTTTTGAATTTTAAGGAGCAGCTGCTGGATTTTTTATAATTGTTCTCTTTGTGCAGCAGCACTCATGACCTGAAACATCTGCACATGAGGAGGAGGAGAAGCAGCTGTTGAACAAGAAAACTGCTGAGTTTCTGCTTCAGACTCTCAGATGGTTGAGGCTGGTGCTTGGTTCAGGGGGAAACATTGACATGACGACATCCTTAAGGTCAGAGGAGCTTCTCCATCACGGTTACAGTCGTTAAAAGGTGGGTGAGGTCATGGTCTGTCTTTGTCGCTCTATCATCACCTGACTTCCTCCTTTGCTCCCATCAGAATTATTACAAACACTGGAGCGCTTTATCACTTCAACATCAACGCATTTGTGCACTCTACCTTCATCAAGTACACACCTGTAAAGTTCTGTGACTGCATCTTGCACTGTGATCGGGACAGGGGCGTAACCAAACCCCAACCACAGCGACTTCCTGCTTGATCCAGTACAGAAGGTCCAAACATGTCAGTTCTAGGGGCAGGTTTCATAACAGAGCAGTTTCTCATTGAGCCCCATGTTAAACAGGCTGTTTACACAGCGTCATTAAACCTGTTTAAGACCTGGGACAATAGAACCATACCAGGCGTGCCACGTAACAGGATGTTTTGTTTTATTGGAGGTTAAAGTTTATGAATAATTAGGGGCGTGGCCTCTTGAGTGACAGCTAGCCTCTGGCCCTCACTTCTCCTCGGAGGTAAACGTCAGCAAGATGGACGTACGCCCCTTCCCCCAACGTCACATACATGCCCTTTTTTGGTAAGAGGAAATGAGGCGGAGTCAAAGTCTGACAAGATGGCGACTCCCGTAGGCGAGGACGATCGGATCAAGTTGAGAGAACGGACCTCGACGGAGAGGCTACGTCCATTTTTTATACAGTCTATGGCATGGGTGTCAAAGTGATCCAGTAAAGGGCCGTGTGGCTGCAGGTTTTCATTCCAACCAATCAAGAACACACCTGACTCGACTTACTCCATCACCTGAACTGTCTTCACACAGTTGATTTGTTGGACCAGGTGTGTTTTTGATTGGTTGGAATGAAAACCTGCAGCCACACGGCCCTTTACTAGATCAGATTGACACCCCTGCCCTACACACAAAACAAAGCACCAACAATGTGGTTAGAGAACTCAGAGTTTATTTTTGCCGGACTTACACTTTAAGTGAAATTCAGCCTTCAAAACCAGGAAAATAATTTAACAATATCCAAAATCTAAGTCTCAAAATAGTTGGTGATAAACTTTCTGTCATTTGATTAAACAAGGAGGAACGAGAAGCAGCCTGATTATGAGTGAACGTCTGCTTGGTTTTACACAAACTCCCATTTCAGATCCCTCCCTCCAACTCTTTCTCCACTCCCCTCCGCCTGAACGTCCCCCGCCCACCTGCACACCTGTTCCCACTTCCCCCGTCAGCCCAGCAGCACACACACTCCCACCGTCTACAGCGGGCATCTCCGACCCTGCTCCTGGAGGGTCGCTGCCCTGCATGTTTTAGGTTTCTCCCTGCTGAAACACACCTGAGTCTAATGATTACCAAACCTGTGACAAGCTTCAGCTGCTTGATAACGAGCAGCTGAAGCTTGATGCCGAGCAGAGCATTAAACTCGGGTGTGTTGGCGCAGGGAGAAACCTAAAACATGCAGGGCAGCAGCCTCTCCAGGAGCAGGGTTGGAGATGCTCTACAGGCCTTTTTCACTCATCACAGTAAAGCAGGGGTGTCAGAGTGATCCAGTAAAGAGCCGTGTGGCTGCAGGTTTTCATTCCAACCAAGCAAAAACACACCTGACTAGACTTACTCCATCACCTGAACTGTCTTCACACAGTTGATTTGTTGGACCAGGTGTGTTTTTGATTGGTTGGAATGAAAACCCTCAGCCACACGGCCCTTTACTGGATCACTTTGACACCTATGATATAAGTGGTTAAAAAAAATGCTGTTTTGGATGCGTTCAGCGTGCCGACCCGAGCTAATCACTGTTAGCCCTTTGGAGCTGTTAGCGTCTCTCCAGGATTTCTCTAAAAAAAAAAAACTGTCTCCACGGCTTATGTGATGTATTTTCATGCCGGTCCACGTCATTTTCTGAACCCAGCAGAACGCTTTTCTACCCACTTTGTCCTGTTTTATCCACATTTCTGAGGATTACGAATCAAAAGCATTGATCAAGTGTCAACTACATTATCGTCACACTATCAATAGTGAGGTATTTGGCCATAATATGCTGCTTTTCTGTGTTTTGTGTGATTTATATATAAAAAAGAAGACATTTGTAGGCAGAGATGGACTCTTTTCACTCTTTTAGACCATAAACAATTCATCAATACACTTACAAATATTGATTAATATAATAAAAATGATCATTAGTTGCAATTTCTAAACAGAAAAACATTGTGTGAATCAAATTTCAAAGACTGTGTGTGTGTGTGTGTGTGTGTGTGTGTGTGTGTGTGTGTGTGTGTGTGTGTGTGTGTGTGTGTGTGTGTGTGTGTGTGTGTGTGTGTGTGTGTGTGTGTGTGTGTGTGTGTGTGTGTGTGTGTGTGTGTGTGTGTGTGTGTGTGTGTGTGTTTTCCCTTTAATCTTATTTGCACTGCTATAACAGTGCTTAACACCGCAAATACCTTTTACCTATGATGGTACACGATGCTCAGGGTCTCAGCAATCTACTGTTTTTTGTTTTGTCTCCTTAAGCTGCTCCGGTGCGTGTGTGCGCGTGTGACAGGTAGTCTCTCTCTCTCTCTCACACACACACACACACACACACTCACTCTCTCTTCATCATCTGATTGTTCCAGTAAAAACCAGCGGACCTGCTCTGGAGCTCAGCCCGCCTCCTGCGCGCCTCATCCCGGCCACTCAACCCGGACCAAAGCCGGTGCTATTTTGTAACTGCTGCTTTATCTGTTATCTCCATCTCCCGCCTTTTCATCACCACATCACACACTGCTGCACGCGTGCACGGGACGACACAAGTGCGCAAAACAAGCACGAGTGCGCAAACACATGTGAACAGTCCCCAGAACACCAAAACCACCCGAATCAGAACCGGTTTGGACACCTTTTCTGCATTTTGGTCACTCAGTTTAACCTATTTCTCACACACACACACACACACACACACACACACACACACACACACACACACACACACACACACACTAAAGAGCCGTACCTTCTCTCAGGATCTGGTTGTGGAGGACCAGCAGGAGCAGGAAGCAGCCCGCAGCGGCAGTCAGAGCCCAGGCCAGCCGGAGGAGCTGCATGAGGGGAGAGCCGCGAGCCGCACGGAGGGGGTGGGGTGTGGGGATGGAGGGAGGGGGGGAGCCAAAAAGTCCAAACTGTGATTATCCGCAGGCTGGTGCCTCCTCACTGGGCCACATCCATCCCGATCCGACCTAGAGGAGGACGGAGACCGGAGACAGGTGGCATCTCCGGGATGTGAAACCACGCACGAGCCTGAGGTGACAAATCCACAGTGGAGGAGATCTTTTTAGTTTTTTTAAAGCAGCAGTGAGTTTTTTGTTGTTTTCCCTTCCCGGACTCTCCGGGTGAAGCTGCCGGGGTCCTCGCCGCGCTCCCCCGGCGGGTCACGGTGCGCAGCGGCGGCCGGCGGCGGCAGCAGCAGATGCCCGGGGTGATCCCCTCCACCACAGCATGTTCATCAAAACACAAAATCTGCTCCGGTGGTGAAGTTTTTCAGTTTTCCTCCTCCAACTTACAGCTCTCTGCGCTTCGGATCCATCGGGAGTCTCCGTCCGCTCGTCCGCGTAAATCCCCCCAGAAGTGGAAGAACCGACACCGGGCCCGGCTGGAGCTGCGCAGCGGGCATGTTGCACGTTTACCCGCCGGGTATGTGGTCCTGCGTACCGGCAGAACCCGGTGTTGCTGAGTCGAGGAGGAGGAGGAGGAAGAAGAGATGCAGCTGCAGCCTCCGGGTCTGAGGAACTGCAGCGATCTCTCTCTCTCTCTCTCTCTCTCTCTCTCTCTCTCTCTCTCTCTCTCTCTCTCTCTCTCTGTCTCTCTCTCTCTCTCTCTCTCTCTCTGACGTCACACCGGTTACAATAGCGCGTGTCAAATCAATCCAGGCTGTCCGGGGCTGATGTGGTTCTGCAGGGGCGGAAATTGGGAATCTGAGGGTCACTGAAAGGGGGCTTCCTGTTGTGTGTGTGTGTGTGTGCACAGCAAATTTGGAAGTGTTAAGAGTTAGATTCAACACTTTCAAAGTGTCTATATCAGTCCACTCTAGATCAAGTTTTTAAAACAACACTTTTGGAGAAAGCCCACTCTATTGATGACAACAGTGTCCACATCTTGGACAGAGAGGACAGATGGTTTGAAAGAGTAAAAGAAGCATCTATGCAAAAGTAGAGAAACCATCTCTAACCAGAGGAGGAGGTCTGAGACTCCACTTATCTCCAGTTTACAATGCTGCCCTTTCATCCCTTCATTCAACAATCCAACCTCAAAGAACAACTGTTCACACATGGCCTCCTGTGACTCCAACGACTGTCGTCAGACTCAATAGAGCACTAACCAAGTCCAGACCTACTTCCACCAACGACTGTCACTCTAACGACGGTCGTTGGCACTTGGAGCACAAAGGGTTCCAGTGACATCATCGGCCTGTGAGAGGTTAAATACCTGAATTCTTCACACCAGTAAGGGCGCACTTTTCTGCACAGTACTTTCACTTTCAATACAGTAAAGTAAATTTTCCTGATTACACTTGCAAGCTTTAGTAACATTTTAAATGAAGGACTTTGACTCATAACAGAGTGGTTTTAGTCCTCTTACTTAAGTAAATGATCTAAATACTTCCTCCAGTTCTGGTTATGTTTAATACATCACGCTGTTAACATGTTTAAGTCGAAGGACGTTATCTGGAAACATATGTTGAGCACACAATCTTTATTTCTTCTGCAGCATTTAGGCGTCTGTGTCCAGTGTTTATAGATGAAACACTTGGTTGTTGATTGAGGCGTTTAAAGGATGACAGCAGCAGCGGAGCGAATGAAACCCTCCGGCCGACTGATCGCTCAGGTTACGCAGAGACTCTTATCAAAGCTCTCAGCGGCTCCTGTCTGTCAGACGGACTCCATCACCGCTGCCCTCCTGCTCTGACGGGGATCTGTCTCCGTCAGGTCGCGCTCCCTGAGCCTCTGGCGGCGTTGATTATTGCTGATGTTTTCCCGCCATCGATTAGTTTTCGACAGAGCCGTCACTCAGCGGCCCTGAGGTGTTGCTTCAGACGAGTCTGTAGAGAGAGAGATCAACACAAACGCTGTCAGGACTCATCTGGTGTCTGTAACAGGAAATGAAATCTGTCCGTCTGACAGAGTCTGGAATGAACACCTGACACATAACTGGGACCCGGGGATGGACAGTAATTAAGTGCATGTAATTCACCAATGTACTTGAATTCCTTCACGGGTCGGGGGTACAAGCGGCCGAAATGGGTTTCCTCCAAGGAGCCAGTTGAGGTGGTGAAATCTGCTGCGCTTCATATTTTAATTAACCAGTGGATGTTCCCAGTCTGAGTTTTTCCTCGAGTTGCCGGACCCGGTGGAGCTAAGCCCGACGCTGAATCCACGACTGTCGACTGTCGACTGTCGACCGACGACCGACGACCGACGACTGACGACTGACGACTGACGACCGACGACCGTCGACCGACGACTGACAGCCGACAACTGACTGGTCAGTAACTCTTCAATATGAAATGAGACATTATCTGATAACTTTTGGTGAATTTAGAGGAAATCTACAAACACAAACAAACAGACAAATAAATAAACAACTAAATGCGTATTTTGGATGTTTTCTTTCCACTTGTCTGAAAGAAGACATCACCAGACGTCACCATGCGATCTAATCACCAAAGACTGTTCCCATTTCATCCCTTTGTCAATAAAATACTGAGTTCACTCAGAACGAAGTGTCTCTTGATTGAAATGAAATTTGCAGAACAAACATGGAGGTAATCTTATTTCTGCATCGACGGAGAGAGAAGTTTAAAAACAGCCTCTGTGAGTGTTTGTGTTCATTTCATGGAAATCAGCCCCGCGTGCGCTTCGCCTTCGAAACTCCTCCAGACTGTGTTACAGTGATTTTCAGCAGGCGTGAAGGAAGCGGAGGAAACACTCCAGTCAGCATGAAAGCAATGCAAATTTACCAACAACAACAAAAAAACTGCATACGATCAACGAGAGCAACGCAGCTGGCTTTGAAACGAGAGGCGATTCTCTTAGACGGAGGATCCTCTTCGCTAATTCAGAGCTTTAGACTCAATTTCTCCGTTTGTTTCTTTAGCGTTTGAGCTTAATTTTGCTCCATCGGGGGCCAAATTAACTCCGCAGCAGGCAGAGATGCTTTCTGTTTATTTGCAGATGAGCTGAGTGTGTTTGAAAGAGCTCAAAGCACCAAAACTGACTACTGAGGCCGCGCTGTTCTCATTTAACACACTTAGTTATATCTACAAAACATGATGCAATGTTTTTATTTGGTGGTTGGCAATGTTGCCTCACAGCAAGAGGGTTCCTGGTTCGAATCCAGGCTGGGGCCCTTCTGTGTGGAGGTTGTTGTCCCCGTGTCTGCGTGGGTTTTCTCCGGGTTCTCCGGTTTCCTCCCACAGTCCAAAGACGTGCAGGTGTTCGGTTCATTGATGACTCTAAATCACCCGTAGGTGTGAATGGTTGTCTGTCTCTGTTCGTCTCTATGTGTCCTGTGATAGACTGGCGTCCTGTCCAGGCTGGACCCCGCCTCACGCCCGATGTCAGCTGGCATCGGCTCCAGCCCCCCCCGCGACCCCGACAGGGACAAGCGGTTGAAGATGAATGATGATGATAACCAGTGAAATTGTGATGCCTGGGACAAAGTCAGGGACATAGTTGAAAGAGCGATAAAGCATGGACATACTCTCAGACAATGGGCGCCTGGACACATTTTGTTTCTCTTTGTGGTCATTTTACATCCATCTTATCTGTTTTGCATCTATTTTTAGTCCTTTTGCATCTTTATGTGTTGGTTTCCATCTATTTTTTCATTTTTTTATGTTTCTATGTCGTCATTTTGTCACTCTGTGGTCATTTTACATCTATTTTTAATCATTTTGAGTGTCTTTGTTGCCAGTTTTTTGTCTATATGTGGTCGTTTTATGTCTATTTTCAGTGTATTCGTGGTCGTCTTTGCATCCCAATCGTCTTTTTTTATCTCTTTGTGGTAAATTTTGGTCATTTTGTGTATTCTTCACCAGCATCTCTTTGTTATTGTCAGGGCCCCTGACTTTATGGGCCCCCCGTTCAATAACCCATCCATGTGCGTCCTGTGTGAAACCAAACGTCAATGTTGATATTTAAACATACTTTTTGTTACGTAACGTACACACTTAACTAACGCAACATGACAAAAAGAGTTGTTCCTTTAACAATACAAGCATTGGAAATGCCTCAGAATTTACTGCCTGAAAGATACTAAAAAAACGTATGTGCCAAATTGAGATGACAGGGCGGTGTGTGTGTGTGTGTGCGTGTGTGTGTGTGTGTGCGTGTGTGTGCGTGTGTGTGTGTGTGTGCATGTGAAATACGAGTCTCCGACAGCAGCAGCAGCCTGATTATAAAAAGCAGCAGTAAAAACGTAAGTATCAGTGATTAAACACGAGGCGTTTTATCACCGTGAGTAAGTGAATCACTGCAGACTGAAACCTGCAGAACGCTCAGAGGAAAAATATATTCAGAATATTTCATAAACGTCTGCGGAGGAACAACACAATCGCAGCCAGATGTGGAGAGAAGTTCATTATCAGAGACTATTTTCAGTCCTTCAGTACGTCGACACGAATCCACCTGTGTTATTGTTCCCCCAACGGACCCACGCCTAATGTGGGTCCGTTGGCTGCTGGGAAAGTTTCAGGGGTCCTCCCAAAAGTCCTCTCACTCGACGTGTCTCCATTACAAAAAAAGGCCTCAGATGTTTTTCTTTACGAGGCTCCGGAGGTGACGTTTCACTCTGAATGGGTTTTGATCGGCAGGTGATCAGTGACCCAGTGGAACAGTGGAACAGGGGCGGCATTAGCTCAGTCCATAGGTGACTTGGCTGGGAACCGTAGGGTCACTGGCTCAAGTCCCTGTGTGGACCATGAATGGAGAGTGGACTGGTGGCTGGAGAGGTGCCAGTTCATCTCCTGGGCACTGCCGAGGTGCTGTTGAGCAAGGCACCGAACCCCCAACTGCTCGGGGCGCTGGTCACTGGCAGCCCCCTCGCTCTAACATCTCTCCTTAATTGCATGTATAGGTCCTGTCTGTGCATGTGTGTATTTCGTGTGTGTGTGTGTGTGTGTGTGTGTGTGTGTGTGTGTGTGTGTGTGTGTGTGTGTGTGTGTGTGTGTGTGTGTGTGTGTGTGTGTGTGTCTGTGTGGGTGTGTGTGTGTGATTAATAATAAGAGTGAAAAAATTAAATTTCCCTGTTGCGGGATAAATAAAGTAATTCTTCTTCTTCTTCAACAGCGCTCCGGCACGTCTTTTACCAAGTGAGAAAACGAGAATAGTTGCAGTTTGAATCATCTAGCTGACATTCACACAGATTTCTGAGCACAAGATCCGCCCATCATTAAAATGCATGTCGTTAAAGAACTACGATGAAACCAAGAGTTTATCGTTTTGACATTTAAGGTGGCTCGTGTGATTCTAGACATCAACTCGTGCAAGTAACAAGAAAGAAAACACTCCACCTTAAAGATTTCAGCCGCTGTAAAAGTGTGTGTAGTGACAGACAGGCTTGCACCGGTGCGTATCTCTATTCAGGAATAGCTCAGCATGTGTGTGTGTGTGTGTGCGTGTGAAAATGTGTGTGAGAGAGGGAGAGAGCATGCAGCACTCATTGTAACAAGCCCGTGCAAAGATGTGCGTGCACAGATCATTTTCTGCGCTGCGGTCTTTGACACCACTGGACAAAAGTACTCACACTGTCCTTCCGCACCGGGCCAAAACAGGTTTTGCGGGTAAAGCCTAGTTCGTTTGACCAGTGTGAGTGCACCCGCTCCGCACCTAGCTGCGGCCAAATGGCCGGCCACGGCCCGTTTGGGAGAGGTGGGCTTTTGTGGAGCGCGTTTGCACGTGTACGAGCACGAGCGTGCGCACGTGTACGAGCACGAGGCCTACGGCGGTTCTGAGGTCATTTCCTGTGCGCCTGTTGGGACGTAGAAAAAAGAAGGAGGGACCATGCGCGGACATTTAAAACAATGGCGGTGAAAGGTTCACGTTGGTGTGATGCGGAGGTGGAGTGTTTACTGCAGATTTGGTCGATGAAAAGATTCAAAAACAGTCGACAAGACGCACAAAAACTCTGAGGTCTACGGAAAGATCTGGAAACAAAGCCACGCATCGCCATGACGTCATCAATGCGTGTTTCTTTCTACCCCGTGTCCGTGTCTGCACTTGGGTCCAGTCTCTGAGTGTTATTTCCCCGCACTGTTAATGACAGATTGAATTATTCAAACCCCATTCAAGTTAGCATAGCATTAAACCTGAGTTAGCTTCTTCCTGGTTTCAAGCCAGGCTGTTGTCTCAGATTAGTCAGGATTTTGTTCTGTTGCTTTTTACAAAATCTCTGTGAATGAATGTATGTTGAAGTTGTAATATTCAAAGTTAAAAAGAAACTTTTTATGCTCCTGACTTTTCTGTTTCCTTCAGCTTCACACTTGCAGTGAAATGTAACCGCGCATTAAACGATTCATCTCCAGTTCTGCCCGCGGTAACGATGAGCGATGGATTTTTTTTAACAAACCGTCTTAAAAACAAGCAGAGACCATCTAGAGAGCCACCCCTCCTGCAGATGCTGCAGCTGTTAAACACCTTAAACATTATCTCAGAGCGGAGACGCGTACCATTGCAGAGCGAGGGCTGAAATCAGTTTAATGTTCCCATAAAGAAGAAGAGGAAGAAGTGAACGAAACTGGCCTCAGGTCAGAAGTGAGCACATTTCATCCAACTTTCAATTCAATCTGAACTGTTCTTTCTGCTTCCTGTCATCGCCATGCAAAGCACAGAGTTTCTCAAGGCGACGCATGAATATTAATATCGGAGAGAACTGGACTAAAACTCCACTTATTCTGCATCTCAAGCTCAAGTTTCTCTGCAGAGATCCAATCAGTCAGATGCGAATTTTTAAAGATGCAAAGATTCATTCATTCATTCATCTTCAGCCTCTTGTCCCTGTCGGGGTCGCGGGGGGCTGGAGCCGATCCCAGCTGACATCGGGCGTGAGGCGGGGTCCACCCTGGACAGGACGCCAGTCTATCACAGGGCACATAGAGACGAACAGAGACAGACAACCATTCACACCTACGGGTGATTTAGAGTCATCAATGAACCGAACACCTGCACGTCTTTGGACTGTGGGAGGAAACCGGAGAACCCGGAGAAAACCCACACAGACACTTTTCCGATTACTTTCCGTAAGTCTATGTATGAACAGTAAATGAGGACAGCCGGCGTACAAGGACACGTGACAAGCCAACAAAAAGATGTTGTGATACCACACAAAAAGACTAACAACTTGGGGTTCCAGCGTCTTTTCTAGGCCCTGTTTACATGCACAAGGTTATTTTTAAAGACATCTCCCTGCGATTGTGTCCTTCGTTTACACGCACACGGAGTAAACACGGAGAAACTGAGGTTCCTGCAGCCAACGTCACTGTCTGCTCCTGAACTTGCACCTGCGTCACAGGTGCGACCTGTGTTTCCATTTCCATTCGTCTGTGGTGATCATGCACCTGTCATGTACGGTACGGGGAAATAACACGAAGAGACCGGACCCAACTGCAGGCAAGGACACGGGATAAAAGTATAAACAAATATTTAACACAGATAACAAAACAGGAATAACTACGTGGTCTCATGGGAGGGCGTATAAATAGCACGCCACTTTTCATGACTTTCATGACTTTTCGCGTGCATGTCTACGCATATTAAGCTTTTCGCGTGTCATTTAACGCCCGTAGTTCCCCAGGGTTAGGGGTTAGGGTAAGGGTTAGGGTAAGGGTTAGGGTTAGGGTTAGGGTTAGGGTTAGGTGTTGGGGTTAGGGTTAGGGGTTAGGGTAAGGGTTAGGGTTAGGTGTTGGGGTTAGGGTTAGGGGTTAGGGTAAGGGTTAGGGTTAGGTGTTGGGGTTAAGGTTAGGGGTTAGGGTTAGGGTTAGGGTTAGGGTCAGGGTTAGGGGTTAGGGCATTTCACGGCCGTTATTTCAGCCATCCTTCACATGAAACATTGATTTAAAAACAACCCTCTGACAGAAAGCCACCTTGCGGAGAAATACGAACATGTGGGTTTTCCCTCAATGACATTTGTGCGTCAAATGACAACGCCATCTCTGCACTATACAAGTCTATTGAGACTACATGGCGTGAAATGACACGCAAAAATCATGACATGCGTTGTAATTATACGCGAGATGGCTTGAGAGAAATAGCGTGTCATTCACACGTCTTTTGGTGAGACCAGGCTGGGAATAACTACTAGGGAACAAGAACACTACGGACGAGACGGTCAAGGGTAACAGGGACGAGGAAACGACGGGCAGTCGGGGATCTGGACAGGAGAACAGGAACGTGGGAAACTACGGAAGAAAACAAAGAAACATTAAGATAATATCGCGGTGTGTCTCTTTGACGCTCAGACCTTGTGGAGTCAGGACTTCTTCATTTACAGCCGTTTTTATGTAACGTGGTTGGTGGAGTTATTAAAGACCGGAGCTATTTAAAGGCGTCTGCAGCAGATGTGCCCTGATCCTAATATCTGCTCATTACAGCCACTGCACTCATGTTTCACTCTTTTCCGTCTTTAATCTGAATCAGACAGAAAGTAACGGAGGACAAATGCGCCTTATCAAACATATTTATACGTTTTCTTCTTGTTTTTCATCCCTTCGTCTTCATGCTCGATATTCTCCTCCAGCTTCTTTCACAGAACGTCTAAACATTTTGGGGGTTTCACAAAACTTCACTTGATTTTACTCAAGAAAAAAGTGAAGATGAATCTTTCTTGTTGGATTTGAAAGAGACTTTGTTCGATTAGTTAAGTCTCTTTTGGGTGAATGTATACGTTTATTAATGGAGTCTTTATTCTGGTTTTCTTGGCTTTGTATGTGTTGTATTTGTTCATATAGTAGTATATGTTAAAAGCACATTTTGTTTTGTGTTATTTCGTTTAATTTAACTAGGGTGGCACTCTCACTGTCCATCCGTACTGTGCCCAAACAGGTTTTACAGGTAAAGCCTAGTTCCTTTGACCAGTGTGAGTGCAACCGTACCGCGTCTAGGAGCGGCACGCTTGCCGTCCACAGCCCGTTTGGGAGAGGTGGGCTTTAGTAAAGCACGTTTGCACATGTACGAGCACGAGCGTGCGCACGTGTACGAGCACGAGGCCTACGGCGGTTCTGAGGTCATTTCCTGTGCGCCTGTTGGGACATAGAGAAAAGAAGGAGGGACCATGCGCGGACATTTCAAACAATGGCGGCGAAAGGTTCACGTTGGTGTGATGCGGAGGTGGAGTGTTTACTGCAGATTTGGACAAATGAGAACATTCACAGGCCTGTACACATATAAAGAGCAGCATGCAGTGGAGCGACTGTATGAAAGTGCACAGCAGAGACTCATCGCTTCAATTTAATCAGCTGCACCTTTATGTTTCTTCGGTAGCGGCGTCTCATTACACAAATGAATTCACGGGACGGTTACAAATGAGCTTTATTTCTTATTTCTAAATGGAGACGCCACACGGGCTGCAGAAGTACTCCTGGAGATTAAAAACCTGCTGGAGGCACCGCGTGAAAACTAACTCTTCTGCTTTCAAAGGCGAGTTTGGTCATTTTTGGAGACAACGAACATTTACAGGCTAAATTTAACCTCTTAGCTTTACATCCCCTGTTTCTAGACGGGCAGGGGTGAAAGACGTTCAGGACTGTGTGTCAAGGGTTTCTAGTCATGAATCAGAAATGAAATTGAATTAATCAAAATAATTTGTCAAAGTGTTTAAGGGCTTAAAACATTATAACAAATGAAAGCCCTGCTCGTGCTCTATTACGTCTCTTGTAGCAGTTGTAGGTTGATTTGTTTCACAGATTTGGTGCTAAATTTAACCACCACAGCTTGAGAATTGATAAACAATGGTCAAAAATCCCTCCGAGACAACGTGTGTAGACAGGCAGACCTTGTGAAACACTATAGTAAAACGCCGTGCAATGATTTGGAATTCAAATCTGCTGACATTTCTCCAAGAACTGCATTTTTCTGCGATTGGATGGCGAGAATGTGTGTCGTGCGAACTGCTCCGAAACTCCCGTACTGTGAACATACATAGGAAGACCAGTTTTTACTTTAGGTTTAGGAAAAGATTGGGGTTTGGGTTAAAATAAATACGTCCGATATGTAATTAAGTTTCACTTCTCTTGGGTGAAAGACCAGTCTGTGTGATCTCTAAGCGGATTGGACGCTCCTTATACTCCCTCACCTGAATTCTGGAGAACTTCCTATAATTGAAAGGCCCAGTCTGTGCCATGCAGGTGCTAGAGGTTTCTGTGGTTTCCAGAAATTAACCATTTAAAATTTCTTCCTGACGACCAGGCTGGCAAAACCACCACAGAGGTGCAAAATGGTGGCAGAGAGGCGCCAAATTAATACAAAATAGACCATAAAGATGATTGAAATGACTACGAAGACAAAAATACAAGCAAAATAATCACAAAAAGATGCAAGATGACAACAAATAGTTGCAAAAAGGCGGCAAATCGATGCACAAAGAGACTCAAAACGACTATAAAGACACTCAAACAACTGAAAAATACCAGCAAAATAATCACAAAAGGATGCAAAAGGACAAACAATAGATGCAAAAAGGCGGCAAATCAGTGCTAAATGACTAAAAATACACCCAAAAACCACTACAATGACTACAAAGAGACTCAAAACACATTAAAAGACACTCAAACAACTGAAAATACCAGTAAAACAATCAAAAAAGGATGCAAAATGACAAACAATAGATGCAAAAAGGCGGCAAATTTATGCACAAAGAGACTCAAAACACTTATAAAAACACTCAAACAACTAGAATACCAGCCAAACAATCACAACAGGATGTAGTAAGTGAGCATTAGTTCAGGATCCGTCCACGTTCACACTGAGGGAAACATGTTTTATGCTCGTCCTGTACAGAGAGCAATGATCCAACTGGGTCCACCGTCTTTCTGCTGCAAACAAAAACCAAACAGTGTCTGTGTTATGTATCTGTGTTTCATGACGGTACGCACCCGGAGGTCGTCTCTGCGTGAATCAGATCCAGGGATCGCGTGTGCTCAAACGTGCTCCGCTCGGAGGGAAGTGGATTAACTAAAAAAAAGAAAGTTCAAGTCCAAAGTTTCAGCCTGAACCACAGATTTCTGCTGGAATAAGATATCAGGATAAATGTCAGCGCGGATTAAAGCGTCTCGGTTCGGAACAGAAGGCAAAGTTTGCCGTTGATCCTTGTTCTGAGTCGAGGTGTTTAATCTTCAGTCAGCCTTTGGAGCGAGACGCTGACCCTTAAACTCCCTCCAGCTGCAGACGGCGTCAAAGCAAACGAAGCAGGAACTTAAGGAATAATTAATTAACTTACATTTTTCACATGTAAAGGTTCTGTCAGTCCCTCCTCTCTCCCTTTGTGTGAGTTTGTCTCCCTCTGTCTGTTTTTCCCTGCATGTGTTCCTCCGTCCGCGGGGCTCTTTTTCATTGCAAGTATCGTTAGAGTTCAGCTGTTCCATCGTCCGTCACTCATGGTTCCTGATGAAGCCACTGTAAGATATTGAGTCGTCTCTTGGTGAAATGCTCTCTGTTAAGCAGTGATGCGACGTAACGACTAGGGCTTTTATTGTGAAAGGTAAGAACACAGCGGGGAAGCTGCTATTGATGACGTGGAGGGCAATAAAGAGTTCTTCCCCTTGGTTCAGACTACGAAGCCTCCTGTTAGTATTGTATTACCTTTATACGCTTTCCTCGTCCTTTGTGCCAAAAGCACAAACACAAAGCTTATAGGGAACCAATCTTAACGCCAATGGTGTCATTAGACTGTGCAGTCGACATTTACCTCATAATATTAAAGATAAAAACAGAAAAGTTATCTGTTGGCACTTTATATAAGGACTCAAAATGGATTGTAAAGAACATTTCGTGCTCTGGAGTCAAAGCCTCTGAACACCCACACAGGTGCGTTCAGTTAATCTGCTTGATTGGACGCCTTCTCATGACTGTGTGGGCGTGTTTATACTGTGATTGATTGACATCTTCCAGAGTCTCCTGCTTTTTGGTACCTTAAGTTAAAGCGGGACAAAATACACCTTTATTATTCCTGTCAAACCTTCACCCATCTTCAGGTTTAGTCACCTGTGTGGGCGTTCGGAGGCTCTGACTGCAAGTAAACAGAAAGTTGTTGGGTGAGGCGAATGTTTGTAAAGGTGGAATACACAGTAGATGAGATCTGCTATTCAGCCTTTAGGATTTAACGGTCTACACTTGATTTGAACTTAAAACCTCTGCATCACAAACCTGCTCACGATCAAGGTGAACCCAGCCATGACCCGAGCTGTGTGCGAAATCCGTCCCTATCATAGAAGCAGTGCACTACCGTTTTGTGGTGATGTTCGTTCATTGAATTCACCGTAAAGTCCACTAAAAATATCCCCCATGCACGGCTAATTTGAGTGTACATACACGATGCACACTACATTTCACTCCTGTATACCACCAGCTGGCCGTCCACGGCCCGTTTGGGAGAGGTGGGCTTCTGTAAAGCACGTTTGCACATGTACGAGCACGAGCGTGCGCACGTGTACGAGCACGAGGCCTACGGCGGCTCTGACGTCATTTCCTGTGCGCCTGTTGGGACGTAGAAAAAAGAAGGAGGGACCATGCGCGGACATTTAAAACAATGGCGGTGAAAGGTTCACGTTGGTGTGATGCGGAGGTGGAGTGTTTACTGCAGATTTGGTCGATGAAAAGATTCAAAAACAGTCGACAAGACGCACAAAAACTCAGAGGTCTACGGAAAGATCTGGAAACAAAGCCACGCATCGCCATGACGTCATCAATGCGTGTGACGTGTTACTGACCCAGGTAGTGTGAGTCCAAACGGGCCTGGAGGGGGGGGGGCAATTACCCTAAAGCACAAGAATATATCGAAAGAGACAAAAAAACACCTCAAAAGAGCGTGACAACTTTGAGGAGGTTTTATCAAACGAGGACATCGTGAAAGTGGTAACATTTCCAACTGTGGAGGGAGAAATGTGATAATAATAATAATGGAGCCAGAGAGAGATGATCTCGTCCCTAAACCTATAAAATAAATATATCCTCAGGTTGTATCAAATAAACGTCCTGTCTAATATATTTCACAACCAGACTGTATTGAAATACGCAGCCTGGTGTTTGTACGGCAGTGAAGACGACTCTTTGCGGTACTTTATGTCCTTTTGATGCCCAGTGCAGCGTGTTTTAACCACAGTGTGTGTGTGTGTGTGTGTGTGTGTGTGTGTGTGTGTGTGTCTGCAGTGGGAAATTAAATGATGTATCACCGCTGTGTTTCCTTTAATTAATCCCCCTTCTGTGCAGTAAAGTGAGCGTAATAATTCCACACAGGACGCTCTGATCTGCCTAATGTGCTGCTCTACCTCTGACTTAAAGCCGGACCATAAATCCTTAAAAAGAGCCTTCGGAGACGGCGGCTGCATAATGTGGCCATTAAACGATAAGGAGGGACGCAGCAGGAGGCAGGGTCAGGAGGAAGGAGGATCTCAGCTCTGAGGTTCACCTGTGAGAAAGAGACTCACCTGAGACACCAGCCTGGTTTCTGGGGCTACGTGTACAAGTGGACGGCTATTTCAGAGAGACGTTTGTTTACATGTACGTGTGTATTTGCCGCCCAGAGCATGCCAAACCTGTAGGTGTCAGTGTTTAGAGAAGCTGGGTTCCACCCCAGCTGCAGTGAGTTGCGCTGATCACCTCCAGGGGTATAAGAAGCCGGAGAGGACACGCATGCAGCGCCGGACCGTTGTTCTCATTAACCTGGTAACTCTCGTCGGTTGGCTCCCGTTTTCTCGTTCGTATCTGCATTTTTGCTCTGTGATGTTGATTTGTTAACTGTTTCTGTAGAAAACCGGGGTCTGAAAAGTGAAGTTAAAGCTGCATTCTCTCTAATGTCCAGCAGGAGGAGACTCCACTTAAAGCTGCATTCTCTCTAATGTCCAGCAGGAGGAGACTCCACTTAAAGCTGCACTCTCTTTAATGTCCAGCAGGAGGAGACTCCACTTAAAGCTGCACTCTCTCTAATGTCCAGCATGAGGAGACTCCACTTAAAGCTGCATTCTCTCTAATGTCCAGCAGGAGGAGACTCCACTTAAAGCTGCATTCTCTCTAATGTCCAGCAGGGGGAGACTCCACTTAAAGCTGCATTCTCTCTAATGTCCGGCAGGGGGAGACTCCACTTAAAGCTGCATTCTCTCTAATGTCCAGCAGGAGGAGACTCCACTTAAAGCTGTATTTTCTCTAATGTCCAGCAGGAGGAGACTCCACTTAAAGCTGCATTCTCTCTAATGTCCAGCAGGAGGAGACTCCACTTAAAGCTGCATTCTCGGGTCTGGTCTGAGGTGGAGCAGCAGGATCTGAACGTGTCTCTGGTCTGAGGTGTAGCAGCAGGATCTGAACGTGACCCCGGTCTGAGGTGTAGCAGCAGGATCTGAACGTGACTCTGGTCTGAGGTGAAGCAGCAGGATCTGAACGTGACTCTGGTCCTGAGGTGAAGCAGCAGGATCTGAACGTGACTCCAGTCTGAGGTGGAGCAGCAGGATCCGAACGTGACTCTGGTCTGAGGTGAAGCAGCAGGATCTGAACGTGACTCCAGTCTGAGGTGGAGCAGCAGGATCTGAACGTGACTCCAGTCTGAGGTGGAGCAGCAGGATCCGGACGTGACTCTGGTCTGACGTGAAGCAACAGGATCTGAACGTGACTCTGGTCCTGAGGTGAAGCAGCAGGATCTGAACGTGACTCCAGTCTGAGGTGGAGCAGCAGGATCTGAACGTGACTCCAGTCTGAGGTGGAGCAGCAGGATCCGGACGTGACTCTGGTCTGACGTGAAGCAACAGGATCTGAACGTGACTCCGGTCTGAGGTGAAGCAGCAGGATCTGAACGTGACTCTGGTCTGAGGTGAAGCAGCAGGATCTGAACGTGACTCTGCTCAACGTGAAGCAGCAGGATCTGAACATGACTCTGGTCTGAGGTGAAGCAGCAGGATCTGAACGTGACTCTGGTCTGAGGTGAAGCAGCAGGATCTGAACGTGACTCTGGTCTCAGGTGAAGCAGCAGGATCTGAACGTGACTCTGGTCTCAGGTGGAGCAGCAGGATCTGAACGTGACTCTGCTCAACGTGAAGCAGCAGGATCTGAACGTGACTCTGGTCTGAGGTGAAGCAGCAGGATCTGAACGTGACTGTGGTCTGAGGTGGAGCAGCAGGATCTGAACGTGACTCTGGTCTGAGGTGAAGCAGCAGGATCTGAACGTGACTCTGGTCTGAGGTGGAGCAGCAGGATCTGAACGTGACTCTGGTCTGAGGTGAAGCAGCAGGATCTGAACGTGACTCCGGTCTGAGGTGAAGCAGCAGGATCTGAACGTGACTCTGGTCTGAGGTGAAGCAGCAGGATCTGAACGTGACTCTGGTCTCAGGTGGAGCAGCAGGATCTGAATGTTACTCTGGTCTCAGGTGGAGCAGCAGGATCTGAACGTGACTCCAGTCTGAGGTGGAGCAGCAGGATCTGAACGTGACTCCGGTCTGAGGTGGAGCAGCAGGATCTGAACGTGACTCCGGTCTGAGGTGGAGCAGCAGGATCTGAACGTGACTCCGGTCCTGATCCTGACGGAGCGCCCTGTTGCCCCCTGGAGCTCCAACAGCAGCTCCCAGCCGTCAGCGTCTCAGCAGCAGTCGATCCCCTGCTGGGTTTTATCAGGCGACAGATGAGGAGCAGGATATCAGCTCCTAATCTCCCTCACCGCTGCTGCCGCTGCAGCAGCAGGCCGAGGAAAATGGATTCTTCATGTTCACCGCCAAAATATTCTTCCTCCGTCTCTCCTATTCTTCCTTCTGCTCCTCTTTCTTCTTCCTCCTCCTCTTCTCCCCATATCTCCTCTCTTCCTCTCTCCTCTCTGATCTCTCCTCCTCTTCCTCCTGTCTCTTCCTCCTCTGTCTCTTCCTCCTCTTCCTCCCTCTCTTTCTCCTCTTCTCTCCTCCAGTCATCTTTCTCTTCCTCCTCTCTCTCTTAATCCTCTCTCCTCCTCTTCCTCTCTCCTCCTCCTCTCTCTTTCTCCTCCTCCTCTTCTCTCCTCTTTGTCATCTTTCTCTTCCTCCTCTCTCCTCTTCCTCCTCTTCTCGCCTCCTCCTCCTTCTCCTCCTCTTCCTCTCTCCTCTCTCTTTCTCCTCTTCCTCCTCTCACTCATCCTCCTCTCTCTTCCTCTCTCCACTTCGTACTCTCTATCTTCCTCCTAGCTCTACTCCTCTTCTCTTCCTCGCTTCCCTTCATCCTTTCTCCTCTTCCTCTCTCCTCCTCTCTCTTTCTCCTCTTCTCTCCTCTTGTCATCTTTTTCTTCCTCCTCTTCTCTCCTTTTCTCCCTTCTCTTCATCGCCTCTCCTCCTCCTCCTCTTCCTCCTTTCTCTTCGTTCTCTCTCTTCATCCTATCTCAAATCATTTTCTCTCCTCCTCCTCTTCCTCCTCCTCTTCTTCCTCCATTGTTAAGAGTGACAGAAAATCAGAGCCTGCATCTGAAATGAATGCAAAAAGTCACCTCTCATGTTTAAATAATGTAAAATTAATTAATTGTTTCTTCTTCTCGACCTGCCGTCGTTTCCTTCCATCTCTGCCAGATGTGAATGAAACCGAATCGTCAGCATGTGAAACCTTTCGCCGTCCTGCAGGTTCAGTTTGACTTCACGAACGCTGACATTCAGAAAACGTGCGGCTGCGGTGAACGAGCCTCCGGAGAGGTCGGTGAAAACGATGCAGCAGGTGAAGAGAACCAACAAAGACACAGACGGCGTTGGGTTTCTGACCTTCTTTGAAACTGTAAGACGCCGTCTCTCCTGATACTCTGATAAAACTGAAGACGTTTGAGGGCAATAGACCTCAAACACCTGCTGGAACACCTGAGAGCAGAAACACCTGTTCAGCAATGTGAGTAAGGGCGCACTCACACTGTCCTTACTTACCCAAACAGGTTTTACGGGTAAAGTCTAGTTCCTTTGACCAGTGTGAGTGCAACCGTACCGCTCCTAGCTACGGCACGCTTGCCGTCCACGGCTCGTTTGGGAGAGGTGGGCTTTAGTAAAGCACGTTTGCACATGTACGAGCACGAGCGTGCGCACGTGTACGAGCACGAGGCCTACGGCGGTTCTGAGGTAATTTCCTTTGCGTCTGTTGGGACATAGAAAAAAGAAGGAGGGACCATGTGCGGACATTTAAAACAATGGCGGCGAAAGGTTCACGTTGGTGTGATGCGGAGATGGAGTGTTTACTGCAGATTTGGTCGATGAAAAGATTCAAAAACAGTCGACAAGACGCACAAAAACTCCGAGGTCTACGGAAAGATTTGGAAACAAAGCCACGCATCGCCATGATGTCATCAATGCGTGTGACGTGTTACGGCGTGATGACCTATAGGCAGCAGGAAGCATTCTCCGAGGCCCAGGTAGTGTGAGTACAAACGGGCCTGGAGGGGGGGACAAGGACCCTAAAGCACGGGGCACGGGACAGACTGACAGTGGGAGTGCGCCCTTAATGTTTGGTGTGTCCATATCAGACTCAGTACATCAAGAATATATCGAAAAAGACAAAAAAAAACACCTCAAAAGAGCGTGACAACTTTGAGGAGGTTTTATCAAATGTAGCTTTTCTAATGTGAATCTTCTTAAAACACATTTACGCAAAAAACATAAAGAGAAAAGTAATTTGGCGTACTTCATCCGGGGCATGAACGGCAGCGGGTAACGAAGCTCGCAAGCTCCGCCCACCATCACAACCTGTTTCCTTAAGCAGAGATACGCTGATTTTCTGCTGCGTTCACATTGGATGCAATGGCTGCGATTTAATCAGCGGTGCATCGCTCGATCAGAATTGAATCTTCGCTCCAACCTCGTCATCTGCGAACTACATAATCTTTCCTTATCAACCGTGGCTGAGATAACCACGTTGCTGCATTGCACAGGTTGTAAAAGTCTGAGATACGCCGGAAAGCCAAACGCCTCTTGTGCTAAATTGGAAGGATGTGCTAGTGCTAATCGGGGCTAACTTAATTCATAGTAAAGCTTAATCTGGACCCACAGCGTCACGCTAATTCGCCTTTGCGTGACAAATGCAGTGCAGTAAAAAAGTACATTATTTAGTTCTGCAGAAAAAGTAAATATTGAAGTGGAAGCTTTAGATCCAACCACCGTAAGTATCTGCTGACCCGAGTCTTTAAACTGCAGCTCAGTGTGTTCAGATACAACTTGTCCTGTAACCGAGGAGCCGAGTGAGAAGTCATTACTGTGAATAATGACTCGCCGAGGGCGCTCGTGGCCTGCGCCTTATTAGAGCGCTGATGATGACACTTCCAGCAGAGAGGGCAGAGAGGAGCGACTGGAGGGAGGGGTGAGCAGGACCAGGATCCAATTACCACCAGCGCTGAAAGCTCTCCGTGGGCGAGCGGCGGCCTTTTCTCCAGGCACACACACACACACACACACACACACACACACACACTCACAGTTGCAGGAAGGTTTCTGTCGTCAAGGTCAGACGGTGGCGAAGAGCTCCGAGACGTCGTTTCTTTCAGGTCAGAGGAAAAAAAAGATATGTATCGTCTCTTTTGGAGGTCAGGAGTGACATCCTGGTACTGGATACATGCATGTAATCCTTTTTAAAAGCACTCCAGCCGCTCTGACCTTTGACCTCTCCTGTCTGAGCGATAGACTGCGGGAAGAAGAAGAGACTGCACGCAGAGGTCGTCCTTTACAAAAGTGCTTTGTTAAACAGCCACCAGACTTCAATTAGAGGCACCTTCGTCACTGAACAGTTGTTTTAAGGCTGCACTTATCAACGTTTGTGATAGTTTGTGTAGGATCTGCAGCTCTACGGGGTGGAGATAGTGCAGAAAATGTTTTTTCACATTTAAGGTTATAGTCGACAGTGAAATTATGGCGGAGTAGGAGGAGGTTCGGGTGGATGGACGGGTCAAACAAGGCGACTGTTCATGTTGGGTGTGAAACCAAAAGTCAACGTGGACTTGAGTTATTCTGTTTTTAAGCCAAACCAGGATCTTTCCCGTAACCTCACCAAGTAGTTTAGCTACTGAAACCCAACCAAACGTTTGTACGTATGTTCAAACCAGTGGTGGAAGAAGTACTCAGTAACACTGCACTGTGGAAATCAGTGGCGGCTGCTGGTCTTTTAAGGAGGGGAAGCTCATTTTTCCAGCCTGCATCATAAATGTGTTTGTTTATTATATGTAAATTCTACCCTTCTGTGACCTTGTCGTACCAACTAGGCGTCTTATCCAGGGACTCGACCAGTGTCCTCTCAATGGCAGCAGAGCTAGGCTGCTTAACTGGCCTTGGCCCAGCTGGAGCTGCTGCGCCAGTCTACTGAGAAGTGTGACCGCCTGTGAGCGTGAGTGTGAGTGACGTGGGGCGAAGCTCCGCAGGTGCCGCTGCTCGTTGGGGAAAGACACCGCAGAGTGACAGAACAGAGTCGCCAAACACACACTAGTCGTTTATAACAAAGACAAAGTCGCTGCGGGTCGATGAAGTCTCCGGATCAGTTCAGAACAACGGAATGAAAAACTTGGTAAATGCTCCGATGGATGTTTATTCTTCAAGCTCGCTGATTCACTCATTTAGCTGTCAATCAAAAAAGGATTCTGCCTCAGACAGCTCATCCAATCATCAGGCATCAGGCCCAGGTAGTGTGAGTACAAACGGGCCTGGAGGGGGGGGGGACAAGGACCCTAAAGCACGGGGAACGGGACGGAGGCACAGTGGGATTTCGCCCTTGAGTTCATTCTTGTATTTCAATTAAAGTGTGTGTTTTTAGATGAACTGAGTCGGATGTTGTGAAGCGGATCTTCTCCATCGTTATCGTTCAGACTGGAGCCTCCTGAGTGTTTCCTCTAAACGCAGCGCAGCGTGAATATGCGGTGGAGAAGAAGACTCTGTGATGTCTGAAAGAGCCGTTTGCTGTCGGAGAAAGAAAAGGAGGAAGAAGCAGAAGAACAAGAAGAAGAAACAGGAGAAGAAGAAGAAGGAGGTGGAAGAAGAAGCAGAAGAAGAAGAAGGAGGAGGTGGAAGAAGAAGGAGAAGAAGAAGAAGGAGGTGGAAGAAGAAGCAGAAGAAGAAGAAGGAGGAGGTGGAAGCAGAAGCAGAAGAAGAAGAAGGAGGTGGAAGAAGAAGGAGAAGAAGAAGAAGGAGGTGGAAGAAGAAGCAGAAGAAGAAGAAGAAGAAGAAGGAGGTGGAAAAAGAAGCAGAAGAAGAAGAAGAAGGAGGTGGAAGAAGAAGCAGAAGAAGAAGAAGAAGCAGAAGAAGAAGAAGAAGGAGGTGGAAGAAGAAGCAGAAGCAGAAGAAGAAGAAGAAGCAGTAGGTTTAGTTCATAGTTCTGGTTATGTACAGACATTGTGTGTTTTTTTAGTTATGATTTTGTTAATTCTGAATTTTTATGACCTGGTTTTGTTCTTTATCTCTGGTTTTATTCATTATTTTGTTTTTTTAGTTCTACTTTTGTTCATTATATTATATTTCTTTAGTTCTAGTTTGGTTTATTATTATTTTATGTGTTTTTTAGTTCTGGTTTTGTTTATTATTTTGTTTTTTTTTGTTTTATTTCTGCTTTTGTTTGTTGTTCTCTGTTTGTTTGTCTGATTTTGTTTGTTATCCTCTGTTTGTTAGTTCGGTTTTATGGATTTTTATCATTATTTTGCTTTTGTTTTGTTTTTTAACCCTGGTTTTATTTGATATTCAGTTTTTTTAGCTGTGGTTTTGTTTATTTTCACTTCTTTTATGACCTGGTTTTGTTCTTTTTAGTTCTATTTTGTTTTATTATTATTTTATGTTTTTTTCGTTCTGGTTTTGTTCATTATTATATTTTTTTTGTTCTGGTTTTGTTTATTCTCAGTTTTTTCGTGCGTCCTGGATTCGTCCAACACATCCTATCGTCCTTTTTCCCGACAGGCACACAAACACACTTCCTGTGTCTCCTGTTGATCAATACCTCTCCCCTCTGCCCTCTCTTCAGTTGCAGCGTTTGCCCTTTGACCTGTTGTATGGATCCAGAGCTCTCCAGTTCATTTCCCCCCTCGCTGAGAGTCTTGTTTTTGTTGTTTGGCACCGGCGAAACACCTGCGGCTCCCGCTCAGACACCAGCAGAGGTCAGAGGTCACTGGGATGAGGAGCTGATCAGTTTAGCATCGGTTTGTCAGATTAACTGGGGGGTTATTGATTTCTGCAGACGTGAAAACACACAACTGTCGCTCTCTGGAGACGAACGCACTCAAAAACGTGTCTCTGAGTCACTGCGATCGATATCTGAGGATAGCGAGTGAGGCTGCACTGAAACGAGCGTCACTGTGGAAGCACGGGTTTCTTACTTTAACCGCCGCGTCGGTAGAATCACGAGTCAGCACGTTTCATCTCTGCAGCTTTCTTCTTCTTCTTCTTCTTCTTCCCTAAATGCTTTCCTCGTTAGCGCTTCGTACAGGAGTCCCGTTGGCAAGGTCACCGTTGCCCTGGCAACGCTTCGAAAGGCAGGACGATGATGAGAATAACGACGAGGGCGACATCGGTGCGACGTCAGCTGCATCAGGGGATGAAAATAAGAATATTATGGCGTCCAGGTCAGTGTCAGCAGCTTGAGTCTGAACTCTCTAACATCTGGGGCGTGACGACGTTACGGACGCACAAACCTCTGATGGAGGCGTCAGGGTCGGTGTTTGATCCCAGTCGTGGTCAAAAGGAGGCTGATGATAGTTTAGACCTGTGTTTGTGGTTTCAGTTCATTAGTTTTCTCTGCTTGGTCTTTTTGTGTCTCTTTGATCGTTGTGTGTCTCATTTTAGGGATTTTGTGTTTCTTTGTTATAATTTTGTGTTTAACTGTAGTTGTTTTGTGTGTTTTGGTTCTTGTTTTGTGTCTCTTTTCTGTTATTTTGTTTCACTGCAGTAGTTTCGTGTCTTTCTTTGGTCGTTTTGTGTCTCTTTGTAGTTGTTTTGTGTCTCTTTGTGGTTATGTTGTGTCTCTTTGTAGTAATTTTGTGTCTCTTTGTGGTTGTTTTGTGTCTCTTTGTAGTTGTTTTGTGTCTCTTTGTAGTTGTTTTGTGTCTCTTTGTAGTAATTTTGTGTCTCTTTGTGGTTGTTTTGTGTCTCTTTGTGGTTGTTTTGTGTCTCTTTGTGGTTGTTTTGTATCTCTTTGTGGTTGTTTTGTGTCTCTTTGTGGTTGTTTTGTGTCTCTTTGAAGTTGTTTTGTGTCTCTTTGAAGTTGTTTTGTGTCTCTATGTGGTTGTTTTGTGTCTCTTTGTGGTTGTTTTGTGTCTCTTTGTAGTAATTTTGTGTTTCTTTGTAGTAATTTTGTGTCTCTGTAGTAATTTTGTGTTTCTTTTTTGTGATTTTGTGTCTCTTTGTAGTCATTTTGTGTTTCTTTGTAGTAATTTTGTGTCTCTTTGTAGTAATTTAGTGTTTCTTTTTTGTGATTTTGTGTCTCTTTGCGGTTGTTTTGTGTCTCTTTGTAGTAATTTTGTGTTTCTTTGTAGTAATTTTGTGTCTCTTTGTAGTAATTTAGTGTTTCTTTTTTGTGATTTTGTGTCTCTTTGTGGTTGTTTTGTGTCTCTTTGTAGTAATTTTGTGTTTCTTTGTAGTAATTTTGTGTCTCTTTTTGTAATTTTGTGTCTCTTTGTGGTTGTTTTTTGTGTCTCTGTGATCATTTTGTGTTTCTTCATAGTTGTTTTGTGTTTCTTTGAAATAGTTGTGTTTAATTATTGTTTTTTGTTTTTGGTGATCCTTTTGTGTTTCTTTGTAGTAATTTTGTGTCTCTTTGTGGTTGTTTTGTGTCTCTGTGATCATTTTGTGTGTCTTTGTAGTAATGGTGTGTCTCTTTTGAGTAATTTTGTGTTTTTGTGGTTGTTTTGTGTCTCTTTGTAGTTGTTTTGTGTCTCTTGGTGGTGGTTTTGGTTTTGGGTTTGTAGCAATTTTGTGTCTCTTTGTAGTAATTTTGTGTCTCTTTGCGGTTGTTTTGTGTCTCTTTGTAGTACTTTTGTGTTTCTTTGTAGTAATTTTGTGTTTCTTTGTAGTAATTTTGTGTCTCTTTGTAGTAATTTTGTGTCTCTTTGTGGTTGTTTTTTGTGTCTCTGTGATCATTTTGTGTTTCTTCATAGTTGTTTTGTGTTTCTTTGTAATAGTTGTGTTTAATTGTTGTTGTTTTCTGTTTTTGGTGATCCTTTTGTGTCTCTTTTTTGTAATTTTGTGTCTCTTTGTGGTTGTTTTGTGTCTCTTTGTGGTTGTTTTGTGTCTCTGTGATCATTTTGTGTGTCTTTGTAGTAATGGTGTGTCTCTTTTGAGTAATTTTGTGTTTTTGTGGTTGTTTTGTGTCTCTTTGTAGTTTTTTTTGTGTCTGTGATCGTTTTTGTCTCTGTAGTAATTTTGTGTCTTTGTTATCGTTTTATGTTTCGTTGTTGTTGGTTTTTGTGTTTGTGATCGTTTTTTGGTTGTTTTGTGTCTTCGTGGTCGTTCTGTTTCTTTCCGTTTCCTGCAGATGCAGTCCCGGCCATCTGCGTCTTTGGTTCTTTTCACGGTAAAAATCGTTTAAAAGTCTAAAAACTAAAAACCTTCAGAATAACATTCATTATAAACAGTAAATATTCTCCTCGCTCTGACTCACACGTTCATCTCGTCGCTCTGTCATTCATCATTTATCACACACTGATGACACAGCGGCGGCTGTTTGATGCATAAATTCAGACTAATCTGTCGATCTGCCTGAGTCAACGGCGCTAACAGCCTGAACAAACTCCAACGCACCTCTGAATTATTGATCGGGACCCAGTGTTTCCTCCCGTCAGCTGTGGTTTCCTCTGATGTCAGATCAATATGTTTCAGACCGCACAGGCGTTCAGCAGGGTTTCACCAGGTCATTATGAGATCGTGGCACTTTAATTAGTGGATCGCTGCAGCACAAAAGCTTTCTTCCTGTTGAAAGAAGAAACAGTTGCTCTCATCGTGTCCATCAGCGTTGAATGACAGCAACTCTTTTAGGAGATCATTTGATACATTTCAATACGTGCGTTTCCATCCACCACTTTTTCCGTGCATCTAAAAACAGTCCTGACCCCAAGTGAAGGAGTTCAAGTACCTCGGGATGTTGTTCACAAGTGAGGGGACGATGGAGCGTGAGTTTGGCCGGAGAATCGGAGCAGCGGGGGCGGAGCTGCAGTCGCTCTACCGCACCGTTGTGACGAAAAGAGAGCTGAGGAAGGCAAAGCTCTGGATCTACCGCTCAGTCCTGGTTCCTACCCTCACCTGTGGTCATGAAAGCTGGGTCAGGACCCAAAGAACCAGGTCGTGGGTACAATCGGCTGAAATGTGTTTCCTCAGGAGGGGGTCTGGAGTCTCCCTTAGAGAGAGGGGGAGAAGTTCAGCATCCGTGAGGAACTCGGAGTAGAGCCGCTGCTCCTTTGCGTTGAAAGGAGCCAGTTGAGGTGGTTCAGGATCATCTGGTAAGGATGAACCCTGGGCGCCTCCCTAGGGAGGTGTTCCAGGCACGTCCAGCTGGGAGGAGGCCTCGGGGAAGACCCAGGACCAGGTGGAGAGATTAGATCTCCACACTGGCCTGGGAACGCCTCAGGATCCCCCAGTTAGAGCTGGTTAATGTGAGATCTAAAAACAGTTCTATGACAAAAGAAATATTAAAGATTTAAAGGTGAAATTACAGTGGAATTCAAAACACAAATAATTTCTATTTCCTCAAATACTGAAACAGCTAATAAAATAATCCGTTGTGTCTAATTTGAGATCTAACTCTCAATGAGTAATGTATTCATGTGTGAACTTCTCTTTTTTATGACAGAAAAAAATCTTGAAACTGAAGTTTTTATGGACCTTTTGGCATTTACAGGCAAAGGACCTTCAATACGATAGTATCACCTTTGATTACATTTGACTTACGCCCACGCACGAGGGTGCCGTGTGCATGTTTGATGTGTGAGGTTGGTTAGTTTGTGTTTACGCCAAGCCCCCACCACAACGACTTCCTGGTTGATCCAATCAGGAAGTGCCAAAAGCGTCAGTTCTCTGAGTGTCCACTAGGGGCCGGTTTCATAACAGAGCAGTTTCTCATTGAGCCCCATGTTAAACAGGCCGTTTACACAGCATCATTAAACCTGTTTAAGGACAAAAGAACATTCTAGTCTGTGTGTTTAGGTCATATCTCCATGACATCACTGAGGGGGAGGGGCTAGTTTTTATTTTATTGGAGGTTAAAGATTATGAATAATTAGGGGCGTGGTCTCTTGAGTGACAGCTAGCCTCTGGCCCTCACTTCTCCTCGAAAATAAACGTCAGCCAGATGGACGTACGCCCTCCCCCCAACGTCACATACATGCCCTTTTTTGGTCAGAGGAAATGAGGCGGAGTCAAAGTCTGACAACATGGCGACTCCAGTAGGCGAGGACGATTGGATCAAGTTGAGAGAACGAACCCAGACAGAGATGCTACGTCTTTATAGAGTCTATGATTTACGTCTGTTGATGTCACATCGAACATGGATGAAGCAAAGGATGATGGGAAACAAACAGTGTTATATTATAAGAACATCGTCATTTACCTTGAATGCCAGCATCAACTAACAAATCTGATATCCAAACTACTTTGTTGTGTGTGCGGACGTTTTCCTTCTCGTCTCAGATAAAGTCTGAACAGTCTGATATTTACAATCCTCATCGTCCACAGCAGGAAACACACCACTTTTTATGGAGGGGGGCCGTTAATATGACTGTTATTCAGCGATTTATGAGTCTGTCCTGCAGCGGCCGTTCGTCCCAGCAGGCACTAAAATGCACCGCAGTGTAATCACCAGCATAAGATGTTCAAGAGCAGACTGTAAAACCCGGGTGTGGGTCACTCTTTGAAAGCTTCTAACCAAAAAAAAAGCATTTGTGTTGTTAAAGATCGGCTGCTATCAAACTGACAGAACTTTTTTCTTTCGGGCTCGGCCATTTTATGTTCAGCTGATGAGTTTTTCTTCCCACAAAGGCGGACCTCCGGCCTGCAGCTCTGTTGAGTGTTTGCAGTAAAACATCCAACCGCAATATCTGAGAGCGCTGACCTGGATCTGATTGGTGGAAGTCCTCTGAGGATTCGAGGCAGAGACTCTCGTGAACCCCCCTCGAGCTCATTTACAGACGTCTGGAGGGTGCGACTGATCAATAAGTCACAGCGAGAGCGAAGACCCTCACCGGTGGGTCTGAGTATCGATTCACAGGACACACTTTTATCATCATCATCTTCAGTTTTCATGACAAACACGTCTGAATATGAAACCAGCGAACTTCATCTTTAAGAACCCAGCCACAGTTCAGACCAGGTTAGACGGGGTTTAAACTGTTTTTGTCTGCGATGGATAGTTTGTTTCTGGAAAAGAGAAATTCACTTTTTTTGTTCATTCATTCATTCATTCATTCATTCATCTTCAATTGCTTGTCCCTGTCGGGGTCGTGGGGGGCTGGAGCCGATCCCAGCTGACATTGGGCGTGAGGCGGGGTCCACCCTGGACAGGACGCCAGTCTATCACAGGACACATAGAGACGAACAGAGACAGACAACCATTCACACCTACGGGTGATTTAGAGTCATCAATGAACCGAACACCTGCACGTCTTTGGACCGGGGGAGGAAACCGGAGAACCCGTCACAGTTCATCTCTGCCTCACACTCTGCCCCTGCTTCAATCTGCCAATCAGACACACCCCTCTCATCAAGCCAACTCTGCTCACCTGTGCTCTCTGCTCTGGCTGCATTTAAGCCCAAACTCCACTCACCTGTGCTCTCTGCTCTGGCTGCATTTAAGCCCCAACTCCACTCACCTGTGCTCTCTGCTCTGGCTGCGTTTAAGCCCCAACTCCGCTCACCTGTGCTCTCTGCTCTGGCTGCATTTAAGCCCCAACTCCACTCACCTGTGCTCTCTGCTCTGGCTGCATTTAAGCCCCAACTCCACTCACCTGTGCTCTCTGCTCTGGCTGCATTTAAGCCCCAACTCCACTCACCTGTGCTCTCTGCTCTGGCTGCATTTAAGCCCCAACTCCACTCACCTGTGCTCTCTGCTCTGGCTGCATTTAAGCCCCAACTCCACTCACCTGTGCTCTCTGCTCTGGCTGCATTTAAGCCCCAACTCCACTCACCTGTGCTCTCTGCTCTGGCTGCATTTAAGCCCCAACTCCACTCACCTGTGCTCTCTGCTCTGGCTGCATTTAAGCCCCAACACCACTCACCTGTGCTCTCTGCTCTGGCTGCATTTAAGCCCCAACTCCACTCACCTGTGCTCTCTGCTCTGGCTGCGTTTAAGCCCCAACTCCACTCACCTGTGCTCTCTGCTCTGGCTGCATTTAAGCCCCAACTCCACTCACCTGTGCTCTCTGCTCTGGCTGCGTTTAAGCCCCAACTCCACTCACCTGTGCTCTCTGCTCTGGCTGCGTTTAAGCCCCAACTCCGCTCACCTGTGCTCTCTGCTCTGGCTGCGTTTAAGCCCCAACTCCACTCACCTGTGCTCTCTGCTCTGGCTGCATTTAAGCCCCAACTCCACTCACCTGTGCTCTCTGCTCTGGCTGCATTTAAACCCCAACTCCACTCACCTGTGCTCTCTGCTCTGGCTGCATTTAAACCCCAACTCCACTCACCTGTGCTCTCTGCTCTGGCTGCATTTAAACCCCAACTCCACTCACCTGTGCTCTCTGCTCTGGCTGCATTTAAGCCCCACCTCCACACTCACTCACTGCCAGATTGTTCTCGATGCTTGCACCAGACTCTCCAGCGTTACTCTGCCTGATCTCCCGGTTTTGACCCAGCCTGCCTCAGACTATCCTGCCTGACCGATCTCCTGGAAACCACCTCAGCCCTCCGTCCCTGACCACGATCCTCGCCTGTCCCCTTCTGGATTCTGCCTGTCGACTCCTGTGGTTACCTGGTTCAGCTCTTCAGAGTGAGTGTAACTCCAGTCTCCTCTGTGGCTACCTGCAGCGCCGTGACTCTGATTATTCCCTGCACCAAAGCCAATAAAGTTTGTTACCAACGATTCCTGCCTGTATTTGTGCTGCTATTGGGTCCTAACCAAACCCGTTACAGAACCCGGAGAAAACCCACGCAGACACGGGGAGAACATGCCAACTCCACACAGAAGGGGGGGTCAGGAGAGGTTTTGTGAAATCTCAGCTCTTCTGAAAAAGTTCAGCTGAACTTTGAGCCGACGGGAGAAGTTTGAGTTTATTTCAGCGGCGCACGGATCGATATTTATTATAAAATGATGTTTTGCTCCGAGTCCGTAGGTCAGCCTGTCAACTGGAATGAGCTCATTACGTCGGCAGAGGTGAGACACCCTGACTTCTGACTTTGAGAACACTCATGACACACCGGGTGAAGATCAGTCACATCGTCAATAAAAGTCCATCAAAACTACAAACCTGCGCGCCTCGTCTCCATCACACCGGGCTCTCAACGTGTTTCCAACCACCTGTCCTTCATCAGGGTGGTCACTCTAAGGAAGAACAGGCAGCGGATGTGAATATTAACACTATTAACACAAAATATTCCTGATTCAGTGGATTTTCTTTTCGTCAAACCATCAATTAAAGCGATTCGTACCTTTCTGGCATGTTAACACTTTGCTTTTGTAATCTTAAAACGCTCCTAATAAGCGAATCCCCAGGTGTTGAAACTCATCAATATTTAATTCTCATATATCTGATAAAAGTTTGACCATTCATGTATTGGGTCTGAATAAAATGATTTGCCGAGCGTCCTGTCCATCTTCGCCGCGTCTCTTTCAGTTGCTTAGCGCTGTCACAGCTTGCGTGTCGCGCTAGCAGAGCCGTAGAGCGGTCTGTGAAAGATAGCAAGTTAGCTGATCCTAGCACGCATCATTACATGTGATAATGCAGCATCCAAATGCTATCAGTTAACACTTACTATAGCTCTGCAATACTATGTTATTTGTGCAAGGAAGATTAGCGTAAGCGTTAGCACGTATCATGGGAGGAGGGAGTGGTTCACGTTCAAATTACAGTGTAAGTGGTGCGCGACATGCCGGAAAGGTTAGAATAGCTTTAATAATTAGCAAAAACAGATAAAAAGCCATTCTTTAAATTAACAAAACCAGCTCCATTTGAGCATAGGAAAAAAAACATTTAGGGAAATAAATTAAGAACAGAGATTTGTTTTTGCAAGCTGCCAACGTTCCCAAAAAACAAAACTGTATTCTCAATTACACCAGCGGGCGACGAACCCCGCTCACCTGGGTGAAAGTCCTCTGTTTGGGGACCTGTCCATCGCCCTGTCCTGCCTTCGTAAACTGAGATTCACCGTCGTATCCTGCTTTTAATTTGTTTCATTCCCACGACATTAATGCATCTTTTCTTGGGCTGGCTGTAGCTCAGTCCATAGGTGACTTGGCTGGGAACCGTAGGGCCACTGGTTCAAGTCCCTGTGTGGACCATGAATGGAGTGTGGACTGGTGGCTGGAGAGGTGCCAGTTCATCTCCTGGGCACTGCCGAGATGCTGTTGAGCAAGCCACCGAACCCCCAACTGCTCGAGATGCAGGTCACTGGCAGCCCCCTCGCTCTAACATCTCTCCTTAATTGCATGTATAGTTCCTGTTTGTGCATGTGTGTGTATTTCGGGCCTGTGTGTGTAACATGATTAATAATAAGAGTGAAAAAATTAAATTTCCCTGTTGCGGGATGAATAAAGTAATTCTTCTCCTTCTTCTTCTTTCATGCTACAAAACATCCCAGAGAACAGCCTGTGTAAGGGGACGTCACATTTAGGAGACAGGGATTTTGCAAATGAGCTCTTCTTTCTGTTTTATCGGTCCTGATCTGTCCTCAGAACTGCATTATTAGTGTTATTAAGAGTATTAAAGTGTTATTAAAGAGGAGGGAAAGCTCTCAGCTCAGTCACTATCGGGAGAACAACTTCCCAGTTTACTCAAAAGACATGTTTGTAGCTTTGTCTGTGTCCGTCTTGGATCAGTTTATTCTCCCGTCGACGAGTTTAAACCACAGTGAAAACAACAAAAGCACATCCAAGCTGTCATATCTTCTATCTTTGAGAAGCACACTTCACGCGTTCTCGTCGAGTAAACAGAAAAGCGTCAACGCAGCGTCTCCGGGCATCGTGGATTGACTTCTGATGGATAGCAAACGTCATTCTTTCCCTCCTCTCCACCTTCAATCTCGTGTCCGGACACGGCGCGGCTGTCAGCGCCTCGCACACCGGCTGTCCGTCACACCTGGCAGGGATATTATTGTTCTGAGGCAGGTGTGAGCGGATGACAGATGGGGGCGTCCTGCTCGGAGAGAGGGCCGCGGGGAATAAAAAGGAATCGAGCTCTGGAGAAATGAAAAACCGGAGTGCGGATTGTCGGAGACGAACAGCTGTCGGCTGTCAGACAACATGAAAAATGCTCTTCATCAACAACCGAAACTGTCCGACATTAAACCTGCAGAGACTCTAAAGCCCTCAGAAATACTCTTTCTGCGCTGC
>NC_139832.1:3242074-3277074 GCF_963691815.1 Echiichthys vipera
CATTGCTGCCTCACACCTGTAAAAACCTGCCGTCAGTTCTATTTTGTGAATAAAACATTAAAAAACAAACATGACATTATTGAAAGGCCTGATATAAATAAATTAAAGTTAATTCAATTCAATTCAGTTTTATTTATAGTGCCAAATCATAACAAAAGTGATCTCAGGACACTTTACAGAGCAGATAAAGCCCACACTTGACTTATTTATGATTTACACAGACCCAACTTAAATAAATAAATAATAAATTAAATAAAAAATAAATAAAATACATTCATAATTGACTCTAAACTTCCTTAACACGTAAAATCACCTTCTCCTCCCCTTTCACTGATTGGTTTCTTGTGTTTATGTAAAAAACCTCATAATTCCGACATTTTATGCAGCACCTGAAAGCATCAGCAGTCTATTGCGTGCTTGTTACTACAGCACGTCACCACGTCTAAACGTCATCACGTCGATGCGTCATCACGTCGGTGCGTCATGACGTTCTGCCTGGAGGAAGAACAACAGCTCTGTTTTAGACTTGTTTTTAAAAACAGTTCAAAATGAAACAACCGTGACAGTAAAATCAGCTGTTACACGTTTTTATATTCTTTTAATTTTACTTTAATTAATTCAAACGACTGTTGCACGTGCAGTAACTTTATTATAACCATTTAAACACACACAGCTTATCTCCTCTCCTCCTTCCCCATGTTTATAGTTTCTCTCCATTCCCTCTTTTCTCCAGGTTTAAAGCTCCTTCATTGTTGGATCGGAGTCTTTTTTTTTTATTTTGAACACAGTTTGCACATGTTCTGTCTCTGATCTGCTGATCTTTATTTTAATGTTGCTTTATTTTGTTTTATCATGTTTTGTTTTGTGTTGTTTTGGTTCTAAATGTGAAACTTTTTTATAATAAATAATTAAAAGATTCAAAATGTCTAAAAATAGATGCAAAACCACCACAAAAAGATGCAAAATGACTAAAAATAGATGCAAAACCACCACAAAAAGATGCATATTGACTAAAAATAGATGCAAAACCAGCACAAAAAGATGCTAAATGACTAAAAATAGATGCAAAACCACCACAAAAAGATGCAAAATGACTAAAAATAGATGCAAAACCACCACAAAAAGATGCAAAATGACTAAAAATAGATGCAAAACCAGCACAAAAAGATGCAAAATGACTAAAAATAGATGCAAAACCACCACAAAAAGATGCAAAATGACTAAAAATAGATGCAAAACCAGCACAAAAAGATGCAAAATGACTAAAAATAGATGCAAAACCACCAGAAAAAGCTGGAATTTCGATATTTCAGGTTATTCTGACATTCTCCAGGATGTTTCCAGGATTGAAACAAAAAGAAAAGCGCTCCAGGTTTTGCAGGTTGTGTTGCGTCATTCAGAGACAGCAGGGGGCGCTGCTGCTGCGTTCACCGCTCTCTCTCTCTCTCTCTCTCTCTCTCTCTCTCTCCCTCTCTCTCTCTCCCTCTCTCTCTCTCTATCTTGCTCTCTCTCTCTCTATCTCCCTCTCTCTCTCTCTATCTCCCTCTCTCCCTCTCTGTCTCTCTCTCTCTCTCTCTCCCTCTCTCTCTCTCTCTCTCTCTCTCTCTCTCCCTCTCTCTCCCCCCTCTCTCTCTCTCTCTCTCTCTCCCTCTCTCTCTCCCTCTCTCCCCCTCTCTCCCCCTCTCTCTCTCTCTCTCTCTCCCTCTCTCTCTCTCTCTCTCTCTCTCTCTCTCTCTCTCCCTCTCCCTCTCTCTCTCCCTCTCTCTCTCTCTCTCTCTCCCTCTCTCTCTTTGGTATGTTTTAATTTATCTGAACCCAAAAACATTTCAAACGGTCTTCGATCTCAAACTGTAGTGATGTCTCAGAGTCCGCTCAGTTCCCAGGGTTCAGAGCAGAGTACTCGCATGTCCGGGAGGCAGGGAGACATTGAATGCAGCACCAAAAGCAGCTGGATATTACATCAGTTATATTTTATTTACTATAAATCAAACTGGATTTTCTCTTGAATGAGTTTAATTAAAGATGTGAGTCTCAGGAGATTCTCTGTGTGTCTTCTGTGTCTCTTTACACTCAGCGTGTGCGTCATCTGTCGTTGTTCATACGTCTGTTATAATACATTTACGAGTTAATAATAAACAAATAAGGGGAAATTAAATAGGAAAGTACGTAAACAGGGGCATTAATGCAAAGATGCAAATTCAATTTGAACAGAAATATCATTTTTTGTCACGTTTCGAGCACGCATTTGTTTTTAATGTTATTTCTGGAACATTTAGCGGCTTATTTATTGACTCTTTCATGTATTTAGGCATTTATATTTTTAGGTTTGTGGGGATCAACTGTGCAAATACTCCACCACGAGTAAAAGTCTCGCATTCAACGCCTTACTGAGGTAAAATGTAAGTCAGCAAAATGTACATGAAGTAAGAAAAGTCAAAGTGAAAGTGCAGTAAAACGTATTTTGGTTGGATCTGATGTCTCTGGAGGAATGTTCCTGCTGCGTTTACGTATTTGTTGTATTTTCCTGCCGTAGATGATTAAGGTTGAGCTCATTTTAACTCTTTTTTTACTCCGTTTGGTCGTTTAATCCACAGCAATTCATCATAATCTATAAAATCATCGCACGTTTGTCGTTTGGCTGAGAACCACCCGTCTCTAAAACGTCAACATTTCACGCTTTCTCTCTTGATCTGTTCAATACAATGACTTCATTAAGAAAGACAAACTAAAACCGTCGCTGTTTTCACGTGTTAGAGACTTTTATTTTGAAGTCTGACCCCGTGTGACCCCTCCAGTTCCAGGTCCCGGGGGCCAGCAGTCGCCCTCTCCCAGTGACGTGCAGTGAGGTTTGGGGTTGGGGAGGCACTGACTCACATGTCAGCTTTACAAACATACAGTAGGATGCCAACAGGATAGGATGAGCGAACAGGACGCTGAGAATTTTAAAAACACCAGTGCAGCTGTATGTTGCAGTATATTTTACCTTTACTTGTAAATGACTCCTTGCTTTGACTGAAAGTCCAGCTTTGAAAAATGTCTTAGTTTAGAAATCAAATCCTCCATTTTCAGGGGGAGAAATGACAACTTGTCTCTACGCTCTGCAGCGTCGCACAGCACACTTGTGTTTACTTTTTGCACACAGGTCAGAGTTCACCGTGACCTGGCTGCTGGCAGGCTGCTCACTATCGCCGCCTTCCTTGAGGCAGAGGTACTGCCTGCCTCAGGGCAAACATCCTCCCTGTGGATTTATGTCACATCAATAAGATGTACATATTACACACATACGTAACATACATCACTGAACACCATGGAAAAGAAGACGTATGCTTTTATTACATAAAAGTGTCTCAACCATCATATTGGAAACATACACAGAGATGGGAACAAGCTCGCGCCGTTTGCACACGCTCAATCCAGTTTGTGAGTGATTGCGTAATCTTGAGGGAGGCTCGTCTGTCCGTGCCTCACCTCTGGTCTGTCCGTGCCTCACCTCTGGTCTGTCCGTGCCTCACCTCTCGTCTGTCCGTGCCTCACCTCTCGTCTGTCCGTGCCTCACCTCTCGTCTGTCCGTGCCTCACCTCTGGTCTGTCCGTGCATCACCTCTCGTCTGTCCGTGCCTCACCTCTCATCTGTCCGTGCCTCACCTCTCGTCTGTCCGTGCCTCACCTCTGGTCTATCGGTGCCTCACCTCTGGTCTGTCCGTGCCTCACCTCTGGTCTGTCCGTGCCTCACCTCTGGTCTGTCCGTGCCTCACCTCTGGTCTGTCCGTGCCTCACCTCTCGTCTGTCCATGCCTCACCTCTGGTCTGTCCGTGCCTCAGCTCTCGGCTGTCCGTGCCTCACCTCTGGTCTGTCCGTGCCTCACCTCTGGTCTGTCCGTGCCTCACCTCTCGTCTGTCCGTGCCTCACCTCTCGTCTGTCCATGCCTCACCTCTGGTCTGTCCGTGCCTCAGCTCTCGGCTGTCCGTGCCTCACCTCTGGTCTGTCCGTGCCTCACCTCTCGTCTGTCCGTGCCTCACCTCTGGTCTGTCCATGCCTCACCTCTGGTCTGTCCGTGCCTCACCTCTGGTCTGTCCGTGCCTCACCTCTGGTCTGTCCGTGCCTCACCTCTCGTCTGTCCGTGCCTCACCTCTCGTCTGTCCGTGCCTCACCTCTCGTCTGTCCGTGCCTCACCTCTCGTCTCCAAAGAGACTCCGTTTGTTTAAGCAGGAAATACAGAATTTTCTGCCATTTTTACTATAAAAATTGTCAAAATACATCAAGAACCACACCAAAATCATAGATATCAGAGGATAAATATTAATACTTGTGTTATTTTTACGATTTCGTTTCTTTTTCCTCTCATGATGGCAGGGGAGGCACAGCCTCACCTGCCTCCCCTGACTGCACGTCACTGCCCTCTCCTCCACTGAGAGGTGGAGAGCAGAGATGGATGAATGTGACAGGGATCTCCTCTCCGGCCCGTGATGGATGCTGCTGCCTCTGACGCTCGGGCCGCGCCCACGGAACGAGGCGGCTCGATGGCGAGGAGGGTGTAGGTCAGGGTTATATATAGAACACAGATGATGCGCCCTTTGCTCCACCCTCTCTGTGATGCACGATGACAGCTCCTCCAGCTGTGTCCACTCAGGTGATGCCATTGAAAATGGACGATGGGCGACGTGGAGGAGCGGCTGTCCCGGAACAGCACCGACCGACCGGCACAGTAAATTCAAATCCCAACAGCGCAGAAAAGGAGACCAGGCAGGTCAAACTGAAGGTCAAAGGTCACAGCACATTAAGGGGAAAATCCTCCCTTGGTCTTTTACGATACACACATCAAATAAGCCATTGAGACAGTTTTTTTCATGTAACAACTATTAACGGAGGAAATCCAGTAGAGTCGCTAACAGCCGGACGTGGCTAACAGTGATTAGCTCGGGGCAGTACGGTGAAGGCATTCAAAGGTCTTTTTTAACCACTAATGCTGCTAAAAATAACAGCAAACCTCTGCAGCAGCATGAGAAGAGTCCCTACACACACAACAAAGCACCAACAACGTAGTTAGTGAAGCCAGAGTTTATTAAAGAGTGTTTTAAAGACTTACCTACTGGCCCCTGTACCAGCTCCTCTCATAGTAAAGTCCATTACAGTGGATTACCAATGTCAATCCCAAAGGAAGGAGCCGATTGCTGCTTTGTTGTGTTTGTAGGGACTCTTCTCATGCTGCTGCAGAGGTCTGCTGTTATTTTCAGCAGTATTAGTGGTTAAAAAAGACCTTTGAATGCCTTCACCGTACTGCCCCGAGCTAATCACTGTTAGCCACCGGCTGTTAGCGACTCTCCTGGATTTCTCCGTTAATAGTTGATACACAAAAAAAACTGTCTGGATGGCTTATTTGATTTATACAAGTGCCAAAAAAGACCATGGGGTGATTTTATGATGGAATTAAACTTTACGTTTTCACAAAAGCTAAAACCCAAATTCACAAATTTGAGTATTTCCACCAAATGGCTGCAGTGCTGTATTTCCAGAGTGGTATTAGTGCTTTGACTTCAGTAAAGGATGTGAACACTTCCTCCTTCTCTCCCTCTTGGTGACGGGCCACTGAGGTGGAGCTACACTGAAACATGAGGGCGTCAACGTGACTGACAGGAAAGTGAAAGTTACTGTGAGCAACAGCAGAGCCGCCGTCGAGACAAGTCTCTGTGTTTCTCTCTAAAGAAACATTCAACTGAACCCAGCAGCTTTTTCTCAACAACAGCAGAATCTCTGCCAAACACTGGTGAGTTCACTGAACTACACAGATCAAATGCACTCACTAAATATTCAGTAAAAGTTCAGTTCAAACCAAAAATGGACTGTTTCATATCTGATTTAACATATAAATATCATGGAAATGTGTCATTTTAGATCATGGGTGTCAAAGTCAAGGCCCGCCGGCCAGTATGAATGATCTTGGCCCCCGGGATGATATCTGATTAGTATTAGAACCGGCCCGCACGCCACATCCGCCTGCTGGTGTTTTTCACGCACCAAAACTACATTACCCACAATGCACCCCCTCCCCAATAAGGGCTAAACGGAAGGTGGACGATGAGAACAGGGTGTTTGAAGCTCGTTGGGAGGCAGAGCACATGTTCACACAGCTGTGTGTCTTTATCCTGATATTAAGGAACATATTTTATTTTATTTTTTGCTGTTTGCCTGATGAAAATGTTTCCCTCTAAATAACTAAAGTCTTAAGAAAATCTTGCTTTATTCATTTAAATGTACAGGACAAGTTTGTTTTTGTCTGTGAGCCTGTTGGAAAATCACTGACAGAGCCGTACAAAAATACTGGATTATTAATTTAATTATTAAATAAAGTACGGTACACTGTGTTAGGTCTTGGTTCAATAGGTTATATGCATCATTTAAATATGTTTTAATAAACATTGAACCAGTCCGGCCCTCGGCTTGCAGCAAATTTGTTTTTTTGCCCCTCTGATGTATTTGACTTTGACATCCCTGCTTTAGATCGACACAACATGTACGTTCATCCAGAAATAAAAAACCTTACACACTTTGACAAGTGGCGTTTAACTTTTGAACCCTTCTTTATCAGCCTCACTGATACTGCTGTCTGCTTTTATTGCAGCTAATGTTTTACTGTGTTTGAAAAACCTACTCAAGACATGAGCACTGCTTGGACAGGAAGCTCCACTTGGGGCAAATGTTTCATTGAGGTCCATCAGTGGAGAAAAGTTTGTTAAATATATTTCCTCTCAACTGCAGCAATGATGACTGCATGTCTTCTTCTGCACATTGAATGCATCTGATTCTGACATTTGCACAGAGAGCGGAGGAGATGTAAACTCTATCAGTCTAAAAGGGGCTTTGCAGGTTCAGGCTGGACAATAAAGGAGTAGTGCCGCATCCCAACCAAGTTTTCACCCTGATGATTGAGCTTTATCCCATCTTTCCCACACTAGTGGATGGAGAACACAGAGACCATCCTTTGCCTTGTTAGAAAGCTGGAGTTGTTCATCATGGCAACACGGGCCCACAGGGTAACGGACCGCCTCTTTGCGCATGCTAAACAGCAGTGTCTGGGAAGACCAGTGTCAATGGCAAGACTGTCTTACCGAGTCCCCATACATATGGAACGACAACTGAACTACACATCTGATTTCTTCTTCACTTGAAGCAAATGAAATAACAGAATACAAGAGGACTCTCTGTATATTCCACTGAGCATAGTTTGATTTTATTAAAGAGCTGATCCAAATATATGCAATTAATGTTTTGTTTATTCACTTTTTGTCCTCAGAGTGTAGATATGTCTGCTGCCAGCTGTCTGCTGACTGAAGATCAGTTTCTGTGCTCCATCTGTCTGGATGTGTTCACTGATCCAGTCACCACACCATGTGGACACAACTTCTGCAAAACCTGCATCACTAAACACTGGAACAGTCAAGTCCCGTATCAGTGTCCCAACTGTAAAGCGGTGTTTGATCGAAGACCCAAACTGCGGGTCAACACTTTCATCTCTGAGATGGCTGCTGAGTTCAGACAGTCAGCTCAACAGGAAGCCAGCAGCAGCAGCTCAGAGCAACAAGTGTCCAAACCAGGAGATGTTCCCTGTGACGTCTGCACTGGAACCAAACTGAAGGCCCTGAAGTCCTGCCTGGTGTGTCTGGAGTCTTATTGTGAGACTCACCTGGAGCCTCATCTGACGAGATCTAGCTTGAAAAAACATCAGCTGATCGACCCTGTGGAGAACCTTGAAGGCAGGATGTGTACGAAGCACGATAAACTGCTGGAGCTGTTCTGTAAGACCGACCAGGTGTGTGTTTGCATGCTCTGCACTGTTTTAGACCACAAGACACATGATGTTGTTCCTCTGAAAGAAGGATGTGAAGAAAAGAAGGCAGAGCTGGGGAAGACAGACGCTGAAACTCATCAGATGATCCAGGAGAGACAACTGAAGATTCAGGAGATCAAACAGTCGGTGCAGCTCAGTAAGAAAGATGCAGACAGAGAGATGGCAGATGGTGTTCAGGTCTTCACCGCTCTGAAGGAGTCTGTTGAGAGAAGCCAGGCCGAGCTCATGGACACGATCAAAGAGAAGCAGAGAAAGACAGAGAAACAGGCTGAAGTCTTCATTAAAGAGCTGGAACAGGAAATCTCTGAGCTGAAGAAGAGAAGCACTGAAGTGGAGCAGCTCTCACAGTCTTTAGACCACCTCCACCTCCTCCAAAGCTTCACGTCTCTGAACGCTGCTCCACCCACCAAGGACTGGACACAAGTCAGGGTCGGTCCACCTTCATATGAGGGGACTGTGAGGAGAGCTGTGATTCAGCTGGAGGAGACGCTCAGTGAACAGATGAAGAAGCTGTTTGAGTTCGAGCTGAAGAGGGTCCAGCAGTCTGCAGTGGACGTGACACTTGATCCTGATACAGCACATCCCAAACTCATCCTGTCTGATGATAGGAAACAAGTTAAACATGGTGATGTAAGGAAGAATCTCCCAGACAATCCAGAGAGATTTGATACTTGTGTTAATGTTTTAGCAAAGCAGAGTTTCTCTTCAGGAAGATTTTATTATGAGATTAAGGTTAAAGGGAATACTGAGTGGGATTTAGGAGTGGTCAGAGAGTCGATCAACAGGAAGGGACCATTCACAATGAGCCCTCAGAAAGGTTTTTGGATGATAGGTTTGATGAATGAAAATCAGTACAAAGCTTTTGCTGGCCCTGTCGTCCTTCTGTCTCTGAAGTCTGGTCCTGAGAAGGTGGGGGTGTTTGTGGATTATGAGGAGGGTCTGGTCTCCTTTTATGACGTTGATGCTTCAGCTCTGATCTACTCCTTTACTGGCTGCTGCTTCACTGAGAAACTCATCCCATATTTTAGTCCCAGTCTTAACTATGGTGGTAAAAACGCTGCCCCTCTGATCATCTCTCCTGTTGATCACACTGAGTAGAACAAACACTGGATTTTCTACAGAAAGATTCAACTGTGATCATTAAGATTTTGCTGTGATACCTTGATTTCTCTTTATTGATCCCTTTGGGATGACTCCAGCAAGGACATTTTTTATCATTGGTACTTTCTACTGCAACAGAGATTTAATGAAACTATATTATAGCTCTAGATGGATGAAGGGACAAAGAAAAACTGCCGTTGTATTATGCAGAGTTGCTTGTGTGAGAAATTAAAATACGTTGGCAACAGACTTTGGCTGATAGACATTTATTATGTTTGAGTGACTGCATTATTTATATAACATCAGATATTAGGTAAAAACAAATCAGCTGGACCGACTGTATCAGCAGCTGTACTTTAAAATCAGAAGAAAATCCAAACTGATTCAAAGAGAACAAACCACACGAACCCTGATCAGAGTAGAAAGACATTTAATCTCACGTTCAAGTTATTGTGTTTCACTATAGAGGTCTCTCCTTCACTGTGATTGGTCCAACAGCAGCTTCCTGTTCCAACTCAGCGACTGCAACACAAATAAAGCATTACAGGCCCCACCTTGATTTGTACCTTTCAACAATATCCTCAAAGCAATTTCAGTCAAAAGCAACTGGACTTGGTTATTTGAGAGAGGTGAAACGTCTTCCTAGACAAATAACCAAGTCCAGTTGCTTTTGACTGACATTTCTTTGGGGACAACGACGACCTGGACAAATGAGAACATTCACAGGCTTTCAAAAGTATTAAAACAAATAAGAGTACACAACACATTTGTAGTTGATGGATAATTGTTCAAGGTATTTAAACGGCTTATCTGCATGGTTAAAGGTTCAATTTTTCCCCGTTTGTTTCTTTTAATATGCACATTAGCACCGTACTTGCACAAAAAGACGCAAAATGACTTACATTAGATGCAAAACCACCACAAAAAGATGCAATATGACAAAAAATGAATGCAAAACCACCACAAAAAGATGCAAAATTACATATATTAGATACAAAACCGCCAGAAGTTCACTGCTGAAATGAATCAGGCTGATCTACACACAGACATTTATCTTTATTATTATGGAGCATCACTTTGGGTTTCTTCTAATACTGTATATTTATTATGTTTATCGAAGTTATGGTGTTAAAATGCCTTCGAATATAAACTTCAAATCACATTCTGACCAGTAAAAATGTCAGTAAGAGTAAAAATCCTGAATAGTGTAGTCATCCATCAAATTTCACTTAAAGCAATTCTTACCTTTCTGCCATTTTTACACTTTTAAACTTAAAAAGCTCCTAATAAGCGTATATAAGTAAGCGTAGCATTGACCACCATTGCTATGCCGATGACACCGAAATCTATGTAGCGCTATCACCAAATGACTATCACCCCATAGATCGTCTGTTCCAGTGCATTGAGCAAGTCAAACACTGGATGGTCCCAAATTTCCTTCAACTAAATGAGGATAAATCTGAGATAATTGTTTTTGGTGCTAAGAAAGAAAGGTTTAAAGTCATCCAACACCTTCAATCACTGTCCCTGAAAACCTCAAATAAAGCCAGAAATCTTGGGGTTGTTATGGATTCTGATTTACATTTCGACAGTCACATCAAATCAGTAACAACATCGGCCTACCTAAGACTTAGAGGGCTCATGTCAGCTCAAGACTTAGAAAATGTTGTCCATGCCTTTATTACCAGTAGGCTAGACTACTGTAATGGTCTCCTTGCAGCTTGTTCAGAACGCTGCGGGTAGATTTCTAACAAAGACCAGAACATGTGAGCACATTACACCAATTCTTAAATCATTACACCGGCTTCCTGTACGTCAGAGAATTGATTTCAAAATCCTCCTGCTCACATATAAATCACTACATGGTCTAGGGCCGAGGTATATCACTGATATGCTCCCACTACATAAGCCTTCTACATCACTAAGATCCTCTGAGGCCAATCTGTTAAACTCAAATCAAGGGAAAGCATCTTTCAGTCATTATGCAACAAACAGCGGGAATAGACTTCCTTTCACCCACTCTGACCACTTTTAAAACTAGACTGAACACTTTTATGTTCACCTTAGCTTTCTGCTAAATCTTTGCACTTTTAACGTCCGCATTGTTTTTATTATTGTCTGTGTTTTTATTCTCTTTGTCTTTCTGTAATGCATTTTAATTCATGACGTGTTGTGCTGTGAAGCACTTTGAGTCTGCCTTGTGTATGAAAAGTGCTATACAAATGAAGTTGCCTTGCCTAAAACTAAAAATAAATCACACACACCTTTCATTCTTAAAGTTCAGTCTATTATTCTCAATGCTGTTGCAGCTTGGCCCATGTAGCATGTGCCATCTGGAAAGACTCGGCTAACTGGTTTTCCAGAGTCCGCCTACTCACCTGATCCAGTCAGAAGACTCGGGCTTCCTGTCCCACAGTCTGTATCACAGCAGGCGCAGAGTTGATGGCTGCCACTGGCCTCCCTCCACCTGTCAATCAAAAGCTCTGCCTCTTACTGAGTCAAAATCATCTTTACGTCAGATGAATTTTACCCGTCATGTCATAAATGATGTTACCTGCCGTGGAATTTAGTTTGTATGTTATCGTTAATTTGTTATTTCTAAGGGTGTGTGTTCACAAAGCAGGCTGGGGAATGCGTCATCTCAGCGTGTTGAAGCACTGCCGGGGGTTTTTATTTCTAGGACAACATTAACGTTAGCTTTGTGGCTACACAGCTAACATTAACGTTAGCTTTGTGGCTACACAGCTAACATTAATGTTAGCTTTGTGGCTACACAGCTAACATTAACATTAGCTTTGTGGCAACACAGCTACTTTTCTGTTTACGTTTCCTGAACACGAGCGCCAGGCTGTTAGCGACTCTCCTGGATTTCTCCGTTAATAGTTGTGAACTGTCTGGATGGCTTATTTGATTTATACAAGTACCAAAAAAGACCATGGGGTGATTTTATGATGGAATTAAACTTTACGTTTTCACAAAAGCTAAATCCCAAATTCACAAATTTGAGTATTTCCACCAAATGGCTGCAGTGCTGTATTTCCAGAGTGGTATTAGTGCTTTGACTTCAGTAAAGGATGTGAACACTTCCTCCTTCTCTCCCTTTTGGTGACGGCCACTGAGAGGTGGAGCATCAGTGAAACCTGAGAGCGTCAACGTGACTGACAGGAAAGTGAAAGTTACTGTGAGCAACAGCAGAGCCGCCATCGAGACAAGTCTCCGTGTTTCTCTCTAAAGAAACATTCAACTGAACCCAGCAGCTTTTTCTCAACAACAGCAGAATCTCTGCCAAACACTGGTGAGTTCACTGAACTACACAGATTAAATGCACTCACTAAATGTTCAGTAAAAGTTCAGTTCAAACCAGAATCGGACTGTTTCATATCTGATTTAACAGATAAATATCATGGAAATGTGTCGTTTTAGATCGACACAACATGTACGTTCATCCAGAAATATAAAACAGGTGAAAACCAAACCACTGTTACACACTTTGACAAGTAGCCTTGAACTTTTGAACCCTTCTTTATCAGCCTCACTGATACTACTGTCTGCTTTTATTGCAGCTAATGTTTAACTCTGTTTGAAAAACCTACTCAAGACATGAGCACTGCTTGGACAGGAAGCTCCACTCGGGGCAAATGTTTCATTGAGGTCCATCAGTGGATAAAAGTTTGTTAAATATATTTCCTCTCAACATGCAGCAATGATGACTGCATGTCTTCTTGTGCACATTGAATGCATCTGATTCTGACATTTGCACAGAGAGCGGAGGAGATGTAAACTCTATCAGTCTAAAAGGGGCTTTGCAGGTTCAGGCTGGACAATAAAGGAGTAGTGCCGCATCCCAACCAAGTTTTCACCTTGATGATTGAGCTTTATCCCATCTTTCCCCCACTAGTGGATGGAGAACAGAGAGAGAGAGACCATCCTTTGCCTTGTTAGAAAAATAGAGTTGTTCATCATGGCAACACGGGCCCACAGGGTAACAGACCGCCTCTTTGCGCACGCTAAACAGCAGTGTCAGGGAAGACCAGTGTCAATGGCAAGACTGTCTTACCGAGTCCCCTTACATATGGAACCACAACTGAACCACACATCTGATTTCTTCTTCACTTGAAGCAAATGAAATTACAGAATACAAGATGACTCTCTGTATATTCCACTGAGCATAGTTTGATTTTATTAAAGAGCTGATTCAAATATATGCAATTAATGTTTTGTTTATTCACTTTTTGTCCTCAGAGTGTAGATATGTCTGCTGCCAGCTGTCTGCTGACTGAAGATCAGTTTCTGTGCTCCATCTGTCTCGATGTGTTCACTGATCCAGTCACCACACCATGTGGACACAACTTCTGCAAAACCTGCATCACTAAACACTGGAACAGTCAAGTCCCGTATCAGTGTCCCAACTGTAAAGCGGTGTTTGATCGAAGACCCAAACTGCGGGTCAACACTTTCATCTCTGAGATGGCTGCTGAGTTCAGACAGTCAGCTCAACAGGAAGCCAGCAGCAGCAGCTCAGAGCAACAAGTGTCCAAACCAGGAGATGTTCCCTGTGACGTCTGCACTGGAACCAAACTGAAGGCCCTGAAGTCCTGCCTGGTGTGTCTGGAGTCTTATTGTGAGACTCACCTGGAGCCTCATCTGACGAGGTCAGGCATGAAAAGACATCAGCTGATCGACCCTGTGGAGAACCTGGAAGGCAGGATGTGTACGAAGCACGATAAACTGCTTGAGCTGTTCTGTAAGACCGACCAGATGTGTGTCTGCATGCTCTGCACTGTTTTAGACCACAAGACACATGATTTTGTTCCTCTGAAAGAAGGATGTGAAGAAAAGAAGGCAGAGCTGGGGAAGACAGACGCTGAAACTCAGCAGATGATCCAGGAGAGACAACTGAAGATTCAGGAGATCAAACAGTCAGTGCAGCTCAGTAAGAAAGGTGCAGACAGAGAGATGGCAGATGGCGTTCAGGTCTTCACCGCTCTGAAGGAGTCTGTTGAGAGAAGCCAGGCCGAGCTCATGGACACGATCAAAGAGAAGCAGAGAAAGACAGAGAAACAGGCTGAAGGCTTCATTAAAGAGCTGGAACAGGAAATCTCTGAGCTGAAGAAGAGAAGCACTGAGGTGGAGCAGCTGTCACAGTCTGAAGACCACCTCCACCTCCTCCAAAGCTTCACGTCTCTGAACGCTGCTCCACCCACCAAGGACTGGACACAAGTCAGGGTCGGTCCACCTTCATATGAGGGGACTGTAGTGAGAGCTGTGAATCAGCTGGAGGAGACGCTCAGTGAACAGATGAAGAAGCTGTTTGAGGTCGAGCTGAAGAGGGTCCAGCAGTCTGCAGTGGACGTGACACTTGATCCTGATACAGCACATCCTTACCTCATCCTGTCTGATGATGGGAAACAAGTTAAACATGGTGATGTAAAGAAGAATCTCCCAGACAATCCAGAGAGATTTGATTATTGTGGTATTGTTTTAGCAAAGCAGAGTTTCTCTTCAGGAAGATTTTATTTTGAGATTAAGGTTAAAGGGAAGACTGAGTGGGGTTTAGGAGTGGTCAGAGAGTCGATCAACAGGAAGGGAAGAATCACAGCGAGCCCTCAGAAAGGTTTTTGGACGATATGTTTGAGGAATGAAAATGAATACAAAGCTTTTGCTGGCCCTGCCGTCCTTCTGTCTCTGAAGTCTGGTCCTGAGAAGGTGGGGGTGTTTGTGGATTATGAGGAGGGTCTGGTCTCCTTTTATGACGTTGATGCTGCAGCTCTGATCTACTCCTTTACTGGCTGCTGCTTCACTGAGAAACTCATCCCATATTTTAGTCCCAGTCTTAACTATGATGGTAAAAACTCTGCCCCTCTGATCATCTCTCCTGTTGATCACACTGAGTAGAACAAACACTGGATTTTCTACAGAAAGATTCAACTGTGATCATTAAGATTTTGCTGTGATACCTTGATTTCTATTCATTGATCCCTTTGGGATGACTCCCGCAAGTAAATTTTATCCTTGGTACTTTCTTCTGTAACAGAGATTTAATGAAACTATATTACAGCTCTAGATGGATGAAGGGACAAAGAAAAACTGCCGTTGTATTATGCAGAGTTGCTTGTGTGAGAAATTAAAATACGTTGGCAACAGACTTTGGCTGATAGACATTTATTATGTTTGAGTGTCTGCATTATTTATATAACATCAGATATTAGGTAAAAACAAATCAGCTGGACCAACTGTATCAGCAGCTGTACTTTAAAATCAGAAGAAAATCCAAACTGATTCAAAGAGAAGAAACCACACAAACCCTGATCAGAGTAGAAAGACATTTAATCTCACGTTCAAGTTATTGTGTTTCACTATAGAGGTCTCTCCTTCACTGTGATTGGTCCAACAGCAGCTTCCTGTTCCAACTCAGCAACTGCAACACAAATAAAGCATTACAGGCCCCACCTTGATTTGTACCTTTCAACAATATCCTCAAAGCAATTTCAGTCAAAAGCAACTGGACTTGGTTATTTGAGAGAGGTGAAACGTCTTCCTAGACAAATAACCACGGCCAGTCGCTTTTGACTGACATTTCTTTGGGGACAACGAGGACGTGGACAAATGAGAACATTCACAGGCTTTCAAAAATATTAAAACAAATAAGAGTACACAACAAATTTGTAGTTGATGGATAATTGTTCAAGGTATTTAAACGGCTTATCTGCATGGTTTAAGGTTCAATTTTTTCCCGTTTTTGTTTCTTTTAATATGCACATTAGCACCATACTTGCACAAAAAGACGCAAAATGACTTACATTAGATGCAAAACCATCACAAAAAGATGCAATATGACAAAAATAGATGCAAAACCATCACAAAAAGATGCAAAATTACATATATTAGATACAAAACCACCACAAAAAGATGCAAAATGACTTACATTAGATGCAAAACCACCACAAAAAATTACAAAAGGACTAACAATAAATGCAAAAAGATGCAAAATGACTAAAATAGATGAAAACCATCACAAAAAGATGCAAAATTACATATATTAGATACACAACCAACACAAGTTCACTGCTTAAATGAATGAGTCTGATCTACACACAGACATTTATCTTTGTTATCATGGAGCATCACTTTGGGTTTCTTCTAATACTGTATATTTATTATGTTTATCGAAGTTATGGTGTTAAAATGCCTTCGAATATAAACTTCAAATCACTTTCTGACCAGTAAAAATGTCAGTAAGAGTAAAAATCCTGAATGGTGTAGTCATCCATCAAATTTCACTTAAAGCAATTCTTACCTTTCTGCCATTTTTACACTTTTAAACTTAAAAAGCTCCTAATAAGCGTATATAAGTAAGCGTAGCATTGACCACCATTGCTATGCCGATGACTCCCAAATCTATGTAGCGCTATCACCAAATGACTATCACCCCATAGATCGTCTTTTCCAGTGCATTGAGCAAGTCAAACACTGGATGGTCCAAAATTTCCTTCAACTAAATGAGGATAAAACTGAGATAATTGTTTTTGGTGCCAAGAAAGAAAGGTTTAAAGTCATCCAACACCTTCAATCACTGTCCCTGAAAACCTCAAATAAAGCCAGAAATCTTGGGGTTGTTATGGATTCTGATTTACATTTCGACAGTCACATCAAATCAGTAACAACATCGGCCTACCCAAGACGTAGAGGGCTCATGTCAGCTCAAGACTTAGAAAATGTTGTCCATGCCTTTATTACCAGTAGGTCGGACTACTGTCATGGTCTCCTTGCAGCTTGTTCAGAACGCTGCGGGTAGAGATTTAACAAAGACCAGAACATGTGAGCACATTACACCAATTCTTAAATCATTACACCGGCTTCCTGTACGTCAGAGGATAGATTTCAAAATCCTCCTGCTCACATATAAATCACTACATGGTCTAGGGCTGAGGTATATCACTGATATGCTCCCACTACATAAGCCTTCTACACCACTAAGATCCTCTGAGGCCAATCTGTTAAACTCAAATCAAGGGAAAGCATCTTTCAGTCATTATGCAACAAACAGCTGGAATCAACTTCCTTTCACCCACTCTGACCACTTTTAAAACTAGACAGAACACTTTTATGTTCACCTTAGCTTTCTGCTAAATCTTTGCACTTTTAACGTCCGCACTGTTTTTATTATTGTCTGTGTTTTTATTCTCTTTGTCTTTCTGTGATGCATTTTAATTCATGACGTGTTGTGCTGTGAAGCACTTTGAGTCTGCCTTGTGTATGAAAAGTGCGTTACAAATAAAGTTGCCTTGCCTAAAACTAAAAATAAATCACACACACCTTTCATTCTTAAAGTTCAGTCTATTATTCTCAATGCTGGTGCAGCTTGGCCCATGTAGCATGTGCTATCTGGAAAGACTCGGCTAACTGGTTTTCCAGAGTCCGCCCACTCACCTGATCCAGTCAGAAGACTCGGGCTTCCTGTCCCACAGTCTGTGTCACAGCAGGCGCAGAGTTGATGGCTGCCACTGGCCTCCCTCCACCTGTCAATCAAAAGCTCTGCCTCTTACTGAGTTAAAATCATCTTTACGTCAGATGAATTTTACCCGTCATGTAATAAATGATGTTACCTGCAGTGGAACTTAGTTTGTTATAACAGCAAACCTCTGCAGCAGCATGAGAAGAGTCCCTACACACAAAACAAAGCAGCAACAGCGTAGTTAGTGAAGCCAGAGTTTATTAAAAGGGTGTTTTAAAGACTTACCTACTGGCCCCTGTACCAGCTCCTCTCATAGTAAAGTCCATTACAGTGGATTACCAAAGTCAATCCCAAAGGAAGGGGCCCATTGCTGCTTTGTTGTGTGTGTAGGGACTCTTCTCATGCTGCTGCAGAGGTCTGCTGTTATTTTCAGCAGTATTAGTGGTTAAAAAAGACCTTTGAATGCCTTCACCGTACTGCCCCGAGCTAATCACTGTTAGCCACGTCGGGCTGTTAGCCACTCTCCTGGATTTCTCCGTTAATAGTTGTTACACGAAAAAAACTGTCTGGATGGCTTATTTGATTTATACAAGTGCCAAAAAAGACCATGGGGTGATTTTATGATGGAATTAAACTTTACGTTTTCACAAAAGCTAAAACCCAAATTCACAAATTTGAGTATTTCCACCAAAGCTGCAGTGCTGTATTTCCAGAGTGGTATTAGTGCTTTGACTTCAGTAAAGGATGTGAACACTTCCTCCTTCTCTCCCTCTTGGCGACGGGCCACTGAGAGGTGGAGCAACACTGAAACATGAGAGCGTCAACGTGACCGACATGAAAGTGAAAGTTACTGTGAGCAACAGCAGAGCCGCCGTCGAGACAAGTCTCCGTGTTTCTCTCTAAAGAAACATTCAACTGAACCGAGCAGCTTTTTCTCAACAACTGCAGAATCTCTGCCAAACACTGGTGAGTTCACTGAACTACACAGATTAAATGCACTCACTAAATATTCAGTCAAAGTTCAGTTCAAACCAGAATCGGACTGTTTCATATCTGATTTAACAGATAAATATCATAGAAATGTGTCATTTTTGATCATGGGTGTCAAAGTCAAGGCCCGCCGGCCAGTATGAATGATCTTGGCCCCCGGGATGATATCTGATTAGTATTAGATCCGGCCCGCACGCCACATCCGCCTGCTGGTGTTTTTCACGCACCAAAACTACATTACCCACAATGCACCCCCTCCCCAATAAGGGCTAAAGGGAAGGTGGACGATGAGAACAGGGTGTTTGAAGCTCGGTGGGAGTCAGAGCACATGTTCACACAGCTGTGTGTCTTTATCCTGATATTAAGGAACATATTTTATTTTATTTTTTGCTGTTTGCCTGTTGATAATGTTTTCCTCTAAATAACTAAAGTCATAAGAAAATCTTGCTTCATTCATTTAATGTACAGGAAGTTTGTTTTTGTCTGTGAGCCTGTTGAAAAATCACTGACAGAGCCGTACAAAAATATTGGGTTATTCATTTAATTATTAAATATAATACGGTACACTGTGTTAGGTCTTGGTTCAATAGGTTATATGCATAATTTTAATATGTTTTAATAAACATTGAACCAGTCCGGTCCTCGGCTTGTAGCAAATTTGTTTTTTTGGCCCTCTGATGTATTTGACTTTGACATCCCTGCTTTAGATCGACACAACATGTACGTTCATCCAGAAATAAAAAGCCTTACACACTTTGACAAGTGGCGTTTAACTGTTGAACCCTTCTTTCTCAGCCTCACTGATACTGCTGTCTGTCTTTAGTGCAGCTAATGTTTTACTGTGTTTGAAAAACCTCCTCAAGACATGAGCACTGCTTGGACAGGAAGCTCCACTCGGGGCAAATGTTTCATTGAGGTCCATCAGTGGATAAAAGTTTGTTAAATATATTTCCTCTCAACTGCAGCAATGATGACTGCATGTCTTCTTCTGCACATTGAATGCATCTGATTCTGACATTTGCACAGAGAGCGGAGGAGATGTAAACTCTATCAGTCTAAAAGGGGCTTTGCAGGTTCAGGCTGGACAATAAAGGAGTAGTGCCACAGCCCAACTAAGTTTTCACCCTGATGATTTAGCTTTATCCCATCTTTCCCCCACTAGTGGATGGAGAACAGAGAGAGAGAGACCATCCTTTGCCTTGTTAGAAAGCTAGAGTTGTTCATCATGGAAACACGGGCCCACAGGGTAATGGACCCCCTCTTTGCGCATGCTAAACAGCAGTGTCTGGGAAGACCAGTGTCAATGGCAAGACTGTCTTACCGAGTCCCCATACACATGGAACCACAACTGAACTACACATCTGATTTCTTCTTCACTTGAAGCAAATTAAATAACATGATACAAGATGACTCTCTGTATATTCCACTGAGCATAGTTTGATTTTATTAAAGAACTGATCCAAATATATGCAATTAATGTTTTGTTTATTCACTTTTTGTCCTCAGAGTGTAGATATGTCTGCTGCCAGCTGTCTGCTGACTGAAGATCAGTTTCTGTGCTCCATCTGTCTGGATGTGTTCACTGATCCAGTCAGCACACCATGTGGACACAACTTCTGCAAAACCTGCATCACCGAACACTGGAACATTCAAGTCCTGTATCAGTGTCCCAACTGTAAAGAGGTGTTTGATCGAAGACCCAAACTGCGGGTCAACACTTTCATCTCTGAGATGGCTGCTCAGTTCAGACAGTCAGCTCAACAGGAAGCCAGCAGCAGCAGCTCAGAGCAACACGTGTCCAAACCAGGAGACGTTCCCTGTGACGTCTGCACTGGAACCAAACTGAAGGCCCTGAAGTCCTGCCTGGTGTGTCTGGAGTCTTATTGTGAGACTCACCTGGAGCCTCATCTGACGAGGTCAGGCATGAAAAGACATCAGCTGATCGACCCTGTGGAGAACCTGGAAGGCAGGATGTGTACGAAGCACGATAAACTGCTGGAGCTGTTCTGTAAGACCGACCAGGTGTGTGTCTGCATGCTCTGCACTGTTTTAGACCACAAGACACACGATGTTGTTCCTCTGAAAGAAGGATGTGAAGAAAAGAAGGCAGAGCTGGGGAAGACAGACGCTGAAACTCAGCAGATGATCCAGGAGAGACAACTGAAGATTCAGGAGATCAAACAGTCGGTGCAGCACAGTAAGAAAGATGCAGACAGAGAGATGGCAGATGGTGTTCAGGTCTTCACCGCTCTGAAGGAGTCTGTTGAGAGAAGCCAGGCCGAGCTCATGGACACGATCAAAGAGAAGCAGAGAAAGACGGAGAAACAGGCTGAAGGCTTCATTAAAGAGCTGGAACAGGAAATCTCTGAGCTGAAGAAGAGAAGCACTGAGGTGGAGAAGCTCTCTCAGTCTGAAGACCACCTCCACCTCCTCCAAAGCTTTACGTCTCTGAACGCTGCTCCACCCACCAAGGATTGGACACAAGTCAGGGTCTGTCCACCTTCATATGAGGGGAATGTTGTGAGAGCTGTGAATCAGCTGGAGGAGACGCTCAGTGAACAGATGAAGAAGCTGTTTGAGGTCGAGCTGAAGAGGGTCCAGCAGTCTGCAGTGGACGTGACACTTGATCCTGATACAGCACATCCTAACCTCATCCTGTCTGATGATGGGAAACAAGTTAAACGTGGTGATGTAACGAAGAATCTCCCAGACAATCCAGAGAGATTTGATACTTGTGTTATGGTTTTAGCAAAGCAGAGTTTCTCTTCAGGAAGATTTTATTATGAGATTAAGGTTAAAGGGAAGCCTAAGTGGGATTTAGGAGTGGTCAGAGAGTCGATCAACAGGAAGGGACAAATCACACCGAGCCCTCAGAAAGGCTATTGGACGATATGTTTGAGGAATGAAAACGAGTACAAAGCTTTTGCTGGCCCTGCCGTCCTTCTGTCTCTGAAGTCTGGTCCTGAGAAGGTGGGGGTGTTTGTGGATTATGAGGAGGGTCTGGTCTCCTTTTATGACGTTGATGCTGCAGCTCTGATCTACTCCTTTACTGGCTGCTGCTTCACTGAGAAACTCTACCCATACTTATGTCCTGGTAATAACTATGATGGTAAAAACTCTGCCCCTCTGATCATCTCTCCTGTTGATCACACTGAGTAGAACAAATACTGGATTTTCTACAGAAAGATTCAACTGTGATCATTAAGATTTTGTTACGATACCTTGATTTCTCTTCATTGATTCCTTTGGGATGACTCCCGCAAGGACATTTTTTATCATTGGTACTTTCTACTGCAACAGAGATTTAATGAAACTATATTATAGCTCTAGATGGATGAAGGGACAAAGAAAAACTGCCGTTGTATTATGCAGAGTTGCTTGTGTGAGAAATTAAAATACGTTGGCAACAGACTTTGGCTGATAGACATTTATTATGTTTGAGTGACTGCATTATTTATATAACATCAGATATATCAGGTAAAAACAAATCAGCTGGATCAACTGTATCAGCAGCTGTACTTTAAAATCAGAAGAAAATCCAAACTGATTCAAAGAGAAGAAACCACACAAACCCTGATCAGAGTAGAAAGACATTTAATCTCACGTTCAAGTTATTGTGTTTCACTATAGAGGTCTCTCCTTCACTGTGATTGGTCCAACAGCAGCTTCCTGTTCCAACTCAGCGACTGCAACACAAATAAAGCATTACAGGCCCCACCTTGATTTGTACCTTTCAACAATATCCTCAAAGCAATTTCAGTCAAAAGCAACTGGACTTGGTTATTTGTCTAGGAAGACGTTTCACCTCTCAAATAACCACGTCCAGTTGCTTTTGACTGACATTTCTTTGGGGACAACGACGACCTGGACGAATGAGAACATTAACAGGCTTTCAAAAGTATTAAAACAAATAAGAGTACACAACAAATTTGTAGTGTATGGATGATTGTTCAAGGAATTTAAATGGCTTATCTGCATGGTTTAAGGTTCAATTTTTTCCCGTTTGTTTCTTTTAATATGCACATTAGCACCGTACTTGCACAAAAAGACGCAAAATGACTTACATTAGATGCAAAACTACCACAAAAAGATGCAATATGACAAAAAATAGATGCAAAACCACCACAAAAAGATGCAATATGACAAAAAATAGATGCAAAACCACCACAAAAAGACGCAAAATGACTTACATTAGATGCAAAACCATCACAAAAAGATGCAATATGACAAAAAATAGATGCAAAACCACCACAAAAAGATTGGCCCATGTAGCATGTGCCATCTGGAAAGACTCGGCTAACTGGTTTTCCAGAGTCCGCCCACTCACCTGATCCAGTCAGAAGACTCGGGCTTCCTGTCCCACAGTCTGTGTCACAGCAGGCGCAGAGTTGATGGCTGCCACTGGCCTCCCTCCACCTGTCAATCAAAAGCTCTGCCTCTTACTGAGTCAAAATCATCTTTACGTCAGATGAATTTTACCCGTCATGTAATAAATGATGTAACCTGCAGTGGAATTTAGTTTGTATGTTATCGTTAATTTGTTATTTCTAAGGGTGTGTGTTCACAAAGCAGGCTGGGGACGAGTCATCTCAGCGCGTTGAAGCACTGCCAGTGGGTTTTATTTCTAGGACAACATTAACGTTAGCTTTGTGGCTACACAGCTCACATTAACGTTAGCTTTGTGGCTACACAGCTCACATTAACGTTAGCTTTGTGGCTACACAGCTCACATTAACGTTAGCTTTGTGGCTACACAGCTCACATTAACCTTAGCTTTGTGGCTACACAGCTAACATTAACCTTAGCTTTGTGGCTACACAGCTTACATTAACCTTAGCTTTGCGGCTACACAGCTAACATTAACCTTAGCTTTGTGGCTACACAGCTAACATTAACCTTAGCTTTGTGGCTACACAGCTCACATCAACGTTAGCTTTGTGGCTACACAGCTCACATTAACGTAAGCTTTGTGGCTACACAGCTACTTTTCGGTTTACGTTTCCTGAACACGAGCGCCCGTGATACCACCGGCGCTTTGCTGAGACGTTGAGATCTCTGGAGTGGCTGCACGGCAAAGGCAGGGTGCTCTTGGAAATAAAAATAAAGTGCACTGAAAACACTTTCTTTTAGTAAAGTAAATCGTTTGAATTTAATCAGAGTAATTTATACATCGCAACATTTAAATTCAGTTGGAACTAAAACATTTTAAGTACAGATTTTAATATTTACACATTATTCATGTAATAAATACACTGACGAGTGAATCTTATATATAAACAAATACAATTAAATGATTTATAGCCACTGCACATCAAGTTTAAAATACTAATTCAATTTTACTCTGAAAATCTTTTCATCACGGATGAGTCATTTCTGGTCAATGTAACTTTTCCTTCTCATTTTTGTGAGAACTGACATTTCTCAGGAAAGGAAAGGTCGGACACACTCAGGGGTGGCACCGTTGGAAAGCCCGTACATGAAAACATACTCAAGGGCTCAACTTTCATCTCTTTAAGACCTTCTGTTCCCGAGATACGGCAGAAAAAGCCTTACCGGAAACTCCCATGATGCATTGCGAGAACTATTTCATTAATAAAAATCACATTTTTCTCACCAATAACACATCAAATATACCAAGTATGATATATCACTGTGCTGGTCTAGATCTCAGCTATCAGAATAATTATATATAAAATTCCTACTGTGACAGATATGTCTTGTTGACAGTCAAATTGGAAGGACATTCAGCACATATTCTGTTGCGTCCTTGTTTGCTAATTGACAGCGATGCGCTGGCTGTGATGGAAATACTCATCAGAAGCACCGATACGGTGCAAAACACAGGTAGGTACTCAAACATAATTAAACATGTCAGAGATTAAATACCGCACCGCAGCCGGAAGGCAAAGCTCTCGATCTACCGGTCAATCCTGGTTCCTACCCTCACCTGTGGTCATGAAAGCTGGGTCATGACCCAAAGAACCAGGTCGCGGGTACGAAATGGGTTTTTTCAGGCGGGTGGCTGGAGTCTCCCTTAGAGAGAGGGGGAGAAGTTCAGCCATCCGTGAGGAACTCAACTGGCTCCTTGCGTTGAAAGGAGCCAGTTGAGGTGGTTCAGGATCATCTGGTAAGGATGAACCCTGGGCGCCTCCCTAGGGAGGTGTTCCAGGCACGTCCAGCTGGGAGGAGGCCTCGGGGAAGACCCAGGACCAGGTGGAGAGATTAGATCTCCATTCTGGCCTGGGAACGCCTCAGGATCCCCCAGTTAGAGCTGGTTAATGTGGCCCGGGAAAGGGAAGTTTGGGGTCCCCTGCTAAAGCTGCTGCCCCAGAGACCTGACCCCGGATAAGGGATAACGGATTTTGCATATTGCGAAATGTGACTGGATGCAGTATGACATCCTGGTGTTGTGTTATTACTGTATTTGCTATTATGTACCGGGCCAGACTAAATATTCTTCTGCCATGCTATCCGGCTGTTCAGTCGTTACGTAACACCCTTTCAAAATACGATTTCCGGGTCCAAACGCTCCGTTGAAACACAACAGACAACGGCCGAACATGTGGACAATTACGATCACCTCTAAAGTCAGTTAGACGTCTTTTTCAAATATAAGAAAGAGGTAAAATGATAATTTTTAAAAACTCAGCTTTTGAAAGGGTGCTACGTCACGACTTAACAGAAGTGATATGGGTATTGGAACGCAGGAAGTGTCTGATCTAAGTATTTTAAACCCCATTTGTCATGTGATCAGCAGAAAAGGATGATTGGAGTTGTAGTGTCGGTGGCGTCTCACCCGTTGGAGAATGAACAGGCCTTGTTGGTGGCGTCAGCAGCTTCTGCCGCTGCTGTTGCTCTCAGGCTGCAGGTGATGTAGATCTACAGAGACGCAAAGAAGGTGTTCAGTAAGGTTTGTCGTCATGGAAACCAACAGCCGACTAGTTAGACTAGTTAGAAAAGACGTGTCTGAGCCTCACCACGCCGCTGTCTTCCTGCTGGAACTTGAACGCCTCCACCTCAAACTGCAGCCTGTCGTGTTGAGACCGAGGGAGGAACTGAGAGCCGGAGCCTGTCAGCTGACTATCGAACAGGCACCTGAAGGCAACACAGGGGGCCAGTCAGGGACAAGACACCCGAAGACAACACGGGGGGTCAGTCAGGGACAAGACACCCGAAGGCAACACAGGGGGCCCAGGTCAGGGACAAGACACCCGAAGGCAACACAGGGGGCCAGTCAGGGACAAGACACCCGAAGGCAACACAGGGGGGCCAGTCAGGGACAAGACACCCGAAGACAACACGGGGGGCCCAGGTCAGGGACAAGACACCCGAAGGCAACACAGGGGGGCCCAGGTCAGGGACAAGACACCCGAAGACAACACGGGGGGCCAGTCAGGGACAAGACACCCGAAGGCAACACAGGGGGCCCAGGTCAGGGACAAGACACCCGAAGGCAACACAGGGGGCCAGTCAGGGACAAGACACCCGAAGGCAACACAGGGGGCCCAGGTCAGGGACAAGACACCCGAAGGCAACACAGGGGGCCCAGGTCAGGGACAAGACACCCGAAGGCAACACAGGGGGCCAGTCAGGGACAAGACACCCGAAGGCAACACAGGGGGCCAGTCAGGGACAAGACACCCGAAGGCAACACAGGGGGCCAGTCAGGGACAAGACACCCGAAGGCAACACAGGGGGCCAGTCAGGGACAAGACACCCGAAGGCAACACAGGGGGCCAGTCAGGGACAAGACACCCGAAGGCAACACAGGGGGCCAGTCAGGGACAAGACACCCGAAGGCAACACAGGGGGCCAGTCAGGGACAAGACACCCGAAGGCAACACAGGGGGGGCCAGTCAGGGACAAGACACCCGAAGGCAACACAGGGGGGGCCAGTCAGGGACAAGACACCCGAAGGCAACACAGGGGGGGCCAGTCAGGGACAAGACACCCGAAGGCAACACAGGGGGGGCCAGTCAGGGACAAGACACCCGAAGGCAACACAGGGGGGGCCAGTCAGGGACAAGACACCCGAAGGCAACACAGGGGGGGCCAGTCAGGGACAAGACACCCGAAGGCAACACAGGGGGGGCCAGTCAGGGACAAGACACCCGAAGGCAACACAGGGGGGGCCAGTCAGGGACAAGACACCCGAAGGCAACACAGGGGGGGCCAGTCAGGGACAAGACACCCGAAGGCAACACACGGGGGGGCCAGTCAGGGACAAGACACCCGAAGGCAACACACGGGGGGGCAGTCAGGGCGAGACGCATGAAGGCAACACACGGGGGGGCAGTCAGGGCGAGACGCATGAAGGCAACACACGGGGGGGGGGCAGTCAGGGCGGGATGAATGAAGGCAACGCACGGGGGCAGTCAGGGACAAGACACCTGAAGGCAACACAGTACAGTCAGCAGAAACCTGGTTGAGTATTTTGACGACAGTAAACTGACCCGCTGTTTCCCAGGAAGGCGTATCGAGGGACTGTGTCGATGTTTGGGACCACGGTGGCCACGCAGCTGTCCACGGTCACTCTGAGAGGGACGTGATGAAACTGTTTGACTGAAACTTCAAACTTCATCATGTCTCCCAGCAGGAACTGAGCAGACGGCCGAGAGAACTGCCAATCATCTGTGAGACAAAGAAAAACAGGAAGGTTTCAGGACGGAGGAGATGTTCACTCTTCTTCAACCTCTTACCCGGGGTCGGGTCAGGTCATGGGGGCAGCAGCTCCAGCAGGTGACCCCAAACTTCCCTTTCTCGGGCCACATTAACCAGCTCTAACTGGGGGATCCTGAGGCATTCCCAGGCCAGTGATGTTGAGATTTTCAACTTAATTTAATTTTACAGGTAAACTAACAGAAAGACAAGGATCTGCACCACCAGGTACAAAAACACACCCACCAGTCATGAGTGTGATGGAGAAGTACAGACTCTCCTCTGACCCTTTGGTGACACTGAGCGGACTCCAGGTCGGTTTCATCTGCTGAGTGCTCACATCGTGCTTCCTAACAAACAAAACATTTATAGCAAAAATATAAAAAACACTTAAAAACAAACATGACAATGGAACAGACGCTAAAGTCACACAGGACGTGGAATATGACGTACATTTACTCAAGTACAACAAAGCAAACAAGGTACTTGCATAGAATAACTTGGGTATATCAAAAGGCAACTATTGCATCCTTTACTTACTCGACATCATTGATACAAAAACTTTAAAGAAATTACAGATTAAACTACCCAGAAGTATAAAAAGTAACTTAAATTGCTTCCGATTCTGAAGTATTTTTAGTTTTGACATTTTATTTGATGCTAAAACTTTTGCATTTTCACTCAGTGATGGAGGACTTTTTCAAATCCTTCACTTAAAGTACAAATACTACAGTTTACCATTGGAAATGTTAAAGTATAGTCAGGAAAGTTTACTAGAAAGTATTTTTAAAAAGTACCCAATGCAGAAAAATGGCTGCCGTGACCGATTTTAAAAATAGTTACCGATTCATTTTCTGTCAAGCGACTGATTAAATGGCAGGTAGTTTATTTCATAACAAAAACACAAATTAAGCTCTAAAAAAAGTACAATATGTGCCTCAGATGTAGTGGAATAGAGGTATTAAACTACAGTGTAGAAGTACTCTGTTACGAGTAAGTCTTTCTGGTGGAGTTGCATAAGATCTGACCTCTGGTAGTGACACTCGATGCTGACCGTGAACTCTCTGGTTCGGATGATTTGACCGTCCCCCAGAGGACTGGGCGTGTAGTGCAGCATGAAGGCGTAGACGAACGAGTCCTCCGACATCTGAAACACAGTTTACAGTGGAGCCTCTTTTAGCACCTGGGTTTGGTTTTACTGCAGATTAACTGTGTGGTTTGCCTTCTGCCTAGACTGTTCACATTCACGTTTGAAGTGATATCTGACATCAAGGGTGTGAAAGGATCTTTGCATTCAAGCTCCTCACGTGACCCAATAACATCACACGTGCGTTAGAACAACAACAAATGTCACGGCCCTTAAGGGATGGTCCGTTTTAGACTGTATGTCGCAGCAAACGCGCTGAAGACTGTCTGAACATGGTGGGTGGGTTCAAAACAACTTACCAACAGCAGATGGGTTGTGGGTAAGTGAAATAATACGACATTAATGGAAAAACATTGATTACATTCTATAAACGTTGCAGAGAGCAGAGGTGCCGAGAGATCATCTGGATGGGTGGTAGGTGTTTTATTGGCATCAGATGATTCGCGCATCAATAAAAAAAAAAAAAAAAAGGCACAGCATCCAATCACAAGGATGCGAGTATTGGCCAATCAGAACAGAAGGGCGGGACTATAGGCGCCTGACAAGTGAAGCACGATGGTGGGAAATAAATTCCAATCTGATGTCCCCAACCCAGTCACATGGCCAGTGTGTATGTATCAGATTTTAGACCTCGTGTGAAAGTGTCCCAGATCCGACTGTTAAAACGTCCACACTTCCTTGTAAGACTAGCTGGTGAACACAGGGAGCATTTAGCAGCTAAAGAGCTTCATCCCAGGCTACTTTTGGTGGGTCAGACTAGTGGGTGAGACCAAAAGCAGAGCCAAGACAAAATATTAGGGTTAGACACACCTGAGTCTGACAATGATCTGTGATAAACAAATCAGACTCAGCAGGTGTGTTAGAGCAGAGAGAAACCTAAAACATGCAGGACAGTGGCCCTCCAGGCCCGAAATTGCCTACCCCTGGTCTAGGAAGACGTTTCACCTCTCATCTAGGAGGCTTCATCAGTTCATGTACGCATCTGACCAGGCTGGGACTGGACCAGGACCAGGCTGGGACTGGGCCAGGGATGAAGCCTCTTGGATGAGAGGTGAAACGTCTTCCTAGAGCAAGGATAGGCAATAGGCAGTCCTGGAGAGCCACTGTCCTGCATGTTGTAGGTTTCTCTTTGCTCTAACACACCTGAGTCTGATGATTTGCTCGTTATCAAGCAGCTGAAGCTCGTCACAGTTTGATTATTGTTAGACTCAGGCGTGTTGGAGCAAAGAGAAACCTAACACATGCAGGACAGTGGCCCTCCAGGATCGGAATTGCCTACTCCTGGTCTAGGAAGACGTTTCACCTCATCCAAGAGGCTTCATCCCCGGCCCAGTCGGGTCCTGGTCCAGTCCCAGCCTGGTCATTTGCGTACATGAACTGATGAAGCCTCTTGGATGAGATGAAACATCTTCCTAGATAAATAACCAAGTCCAGTTGCTTTTGACTGAAACTGCTTTGAGGGTAACGGCGACCTGGACACGAGAACATCCACAGGCATCATCCACTTAGTAACTTGCAATTGGATGCTGCAGAATGTTGTTGTCCAATGACCAAACACGAAACCATCCTTCAAGAGTCAACCAGAGAGTTCCTGTTTCACATTTAAAGCCTCACCAGCAACTCGCTGCCACATCCGTGCAGCTCCGACTCAAAGACCAGGACCTGAGCTTCGTCATCTTCCCCAGTGGCAGGACATCCTCCTAGTGTGACGTCTGCAGCCAGGACAGGTTTACCAATCCCCAGCAGGTCCTTCTTGGCCTCCACCCGGACAGAGCTCTCCCCGCAGACGGCGCTGATGCTGTCGGCCGGCGTCGGAGCCTTCAGCTCAAAGTTCGAAGGGTACAGAGGCTCCTCCTCCGCAGGAGGCTCTGGGAAACTCCAGAGAAGGGGTTCTTTATGAGACTGCTTCTCCTGGAAGGCAGCTGGGACAGAGAGGCGAGATAATCAACACTGAGTAGTTTTTTTTTTTATAAAGTCAATGGTTGACAACCATTTTGGTAAAAAAATTAAATAACTGTATACTAAACAACAAATTTGAGGTACTTTACTTGAACATTTTCTTTTCATGACACTTTAAACTCCACTACATTACAGAGGGAAATGTTGGGGGGGGGGGGGCAACTAAAACTGGATTCAAAACGACTACAAAAGGATGCAAAAAGACTAAAAATGTATTGAAAGCTACAACAAAAGGATGCAAAATGACTAAAAATAGATTCAAAACCACTACAAAAGGATGCAAAATGATGAAAAAAGGATGCAAAATGACTAAATATGGATTCAAAGCTACAACAAAAGGATGCAAAATGACTACAAAAGCATGCAAAAAGATTAAAAATAGATTCAAAACCACTACAAAAGGATGCAAGATGACTAAAAATTGATTCAAAACCACTACAAAAAGATGCAAAATGAACCTTTTAAGCACTGAAACATCATAATAGAGTCACACTAATAAGATCAGCTCTGAATCAACCTGTGAACATAAAGATCCCTAAACATCAGTGTCTTTGTTGATCCGTTTAATCGACCATTAACAAAACAACGGTGCATGGATCCTAAAGCGGTCAGTGTTGCACGGTCAGATGGTTGATAGATGCTCAGTGTTGTAGTAATCCCTGTGATGTGGATCAGGTCTACCTGCTAGTTTCTGGACTTCGGGCTGGCTTGGTCTCTGGCCTGCAAACCTGCCGGCGTCAGGCCGAGCGTTCCAGTTGATGCTCTGAGCTGCTGCTAAAACTCCACAGAACAGACAGAAAAAGGTCCTAGTGGGTAACATCATGCTGTAGAGTTCAGTTTACTCCTTTCTGAAACAGCCCCACCTGTGCAGCTGCTCCATTTTGTACAGGTGAAGTTAGGCTCCGCCCACCGTCTGATTGGCCTGATGGCTCTGCAGCCGTGCCTTGTTTAACTGGGGTGCGTTCACTCTGGGAACGTTGTGCAGCGTTTCTCGTTTCAGGTTTGAACCAAAACTCACGCTCAGAGGTGTTACCCATCAAGCAACAATGTGTATTACAAAAGTAACACACACGTACACAACAGCAACACACCTGCATTTCAGTTTAAATAAACGTTTTGGGGGCTGAACGCACCCCTGCCCTCACCTGCTGAGACTCACCTGGGGCGCGTTCACCCCCAATACAATGTAGGGAAACCTTGATTTGAACTGAACCGGTGGTGCGTGGAACACCCTGCTGTGTAAGCCAAGCACACTGCCTTTTAAATACCACACTTTGACAGACACGTCGCTTTCTCACATCCACCTGACGAGAGGAAACACGCCTCAAAGCAGCGTTTTGAGGCAGAAATACATGGAAACTGTAGCAAAACGGTTGCACACAGTTTTCAGATTGACTATTACTTAAATACTGCACTAAACTCCAAATTTGAATCATTTACTTTCTCTTTTCATACCACTTATACTGCCATATAATAATGCCATATATACCTTATACTACACTGCAGAGGGAAATATTGGGAACAAATACTAAACATACATTAAAATGACTACAAAAGGATGCAAAATGACTAAAAATAGATGCAAAATAACTACAAAAGGATGCAAAATGACTAACAATAGATTTAAAACGACTACAAAAGGATGCAAAATGACTAACAATAGATTTAAAACGACTACAAATAGATGCAAAATAACTACAAAAGGATGCAAAAAGACTAAAATAGGTTGATAATGACAAAAATATGCAAAAAGACTAACTATAAGTGAGAGAAATACATCTTCTGGAAACTGTGAGACATCAGAACGTGATGAGATGAGGTCTAATGTCTGTATCATGACCACGCTGACCCTGCTGCTGCTGCTGACCCTGCTGCTGCTGACCCTGCTGCTGCTGCTGCTGCTGACCCTGCTGCTGCTGACCCTGCTGCTGCTGCTGCTGCAGCTGCTGCTGCTGACCTTGCTGCTGCTGCTGCTGCTGCTGCTGCTGCTGCTGCTGCTGACCCTGCTGCTGCTGACCCTGCTGCTGCTGCTGCTGCTGACCCTGCTGCTACTGACCCTGCTGCTGCTGCTGCTGCTGACCTTGCCGCTGCTGCTGCTGCTGCTGACCCTGCTGCTGCTGCTGCTGCTGACCTTGCCGCTGCTGCTGCTGCTGCTGCTGACCCTGCTGCTGCTGCTGCTGCTGCTGCTGCTGCTGCTGCTGACCCTGCTGCTGCTGACCCTGCTGCTGCTGCTGCTGCTGACCCTGCTGACCCTGCTGCTGCGGCTGCTGCTGACCCTGCTGCTGCGGCTGCTGCTGCTGCTGCTGACCCTGCTGCTGCTGCTGCTTCTGACCCTGCTGCTGCTGTTACTGCTGCTGCTGCTGCTGCTGACCCTGCTGCTGCTGCTGCTGCTGCTGACCCTGCTGCTGCTGACCCTGCTGCTGCTGCTGCTGCTGCTGACCCTGCTGCTACTGACCCTGCTGCTGCTGCTGCTGCTGACCTTGCCGCTGCTGCTGCTGCTGCTGACCCTGCTGCTGACCCTGCTGCTGCTGACCTTGCCGCTGCTGCTGCTGCTGCTGCTGCTGCTGCTGCTGACCCTGCTGCTGCTGACCCTGCTGCTGCTGCTGCTGCTGCTGACCCTGCTGCTGCTGACCCTGCTGCTGCTGCTGCTGGTGCTGCAGAAGTTCACAGAGACATTTCCAGTCATCTCCCGGGACGTCAGCCTCGTCCTCAGCGCGCCCAGACCGGAGGGAGGCAGATCAAAGCTGCGGCACCGGAAGAAACATGCGGACTGATCCTGGATCAGCTCGGCTCAGCGCGGATCAGCACCTGCAGACCCAGGAACACTGATGGAAGTATTCAAGCCTCTACTGAAGCGAAAGCAGCGAAAACTCCACCACAGGCACACGTCCTGAATTCAAAAGTTCACTGAGGAATAAATATTATCACGAACGTTTGTTTAATTATCTTTTATTATAATTAATTAATATTCCTGCTGCTTTTTAATGTTTTCAGCATTTTCCAGACGATCAAAGAGACGTTATTTAAGTTAACGTAGCTGTGAACGTCCTCCTGTACACACACGAGCATGTAACAATGTGTGTGTGTGTGTTTGTGTGTGTGTGTGTGTGTGTGTGTGTGTGTGTGTGTCACGGTCTAATGGAGGTCCTGATGGAGTTCATTCTGTCAAAATTGTTTATGAATCATTAGAGGCAGAAAAACGTGCTCTCCCTCCGTGTCCTCCATATAAATAATTAGTCCAGGCAAGGTCACACACACACACACACACACACACACACACACACACACACACACACACACACACACACACACACACACACACACACACACACACACACACACACACACACACACACACACACACACACTGGTTTCCCGGTGATGGAGGAAGAAAGTGACGAGAGGAAAACATGTAATTTAACTTTTTTAAAGACGTTTTTATACAAAATAAATAATAAATATGTTGATATCTCTCATCAGTAAAACACACAGGTGTCAAAATGTGGAAACAAACACGGATCACCAAATATATTCTCATCGACAGGTACACGTGACACCTTACGTAACTGCGACACACTTTTAAAATAAGGGCCGAGAGAGAAATCACGAGTAAAGCCGGGATGAGGATCAGCACCTCTAAATCTGAGGCCGTGGCTCTCAGCAGGAAACCGGTGGATTCTTACTCCAGGTAGGGAATGAGTCCTGACCCCAAGTGAAGGAGTTCAAGTACCTCGGGATCTTGTTCACGAGTGAGGGGACGATGGAGCGTGAGTTTGGCCGGAGACTCGGAGCAGCGGGGGCGGAGCTGCAGTCGCTCTACCGCACCGTTGTGACGAAAAGAGAGCTGAGGAAGGCAAAGCTCTGGATCTACCCTCAGTCCTGGTTCCTACCCTCACCTGTGGTCATGAAAGCTGGGTCAGGACCCAAAGAACCAGGTCGCGGGTACAAGCGGGTGAAATGTGTTTTCTCAGGAGGGGGTCTGGAGTCTCCCTTAGAGAGAGGGGGAGAAGTTCAGCATCCGTGAGGAACTCGGAGTAGAGCCGCTGCTCCTTTGTGTTGAAAGGAGCCAGTTGAGGTGGTTCAGGATCATCTAGTAAGGATGAACCCTGGGCGCCTCCCTAGGGAGGTGTTCCAGGCACGTCCAGCTGGGAGGAGGCCTCGGGGAAGACCAAGGACCAGGTGGAGAGATTAGATCTCCACACTGGCCTGGGAACGCCTCAGGATCCCCCAGTTAGAGCTGGTTAATGTGGCCCGGGAAAGGGAAGTTTGGGGTCCCCTGCTAAAGCTGCTGCCCCCGTGACCCGACCCCGGATAAGAGGATGAAGATGAGATGAGATGTCTGAAAATTCTTATTAAAATATACACTTGTGTGTGTGTGTGTGTGTGTGTGTGTGTGTGAATGTGTGTGTGTGTGTGTGTGTGTGTGTGTGTGTGTTAGCATTAGCTCTGGTCGTCTCTCTTCATTCATTTCCTGTATTAACAGCAGCCTCCTGGGGCTGTTAGCTGCTCACCTTCACTGATATTAATGAGCTCTCGCTGCTCACTTCCTTTATTTATCAACCGCTAACAGCCAGTGTGTGTGTGTGTGTGTGTGTGTGTGTGTGTGTGGGTGTGTGTGTGTGTGTGTGTGTGTAGGGTTCAGTCGTTTAAGTTTAACGCTGTGTTATTTTTACGCCGACGTGGCTGTTTTTTTGTTGTTGTTTCCAGAAAACGAAGCAGTTCGTTAACGATGATGATGGCAGCAGGTTTTTTGGGGCGACCTTCATAAAAAAGTGAAGAGTTTTTAAAACACAAAACTCTACAAAGAGGAAAAGGGACAAGATATTATAATAACAAGGTCGCAAA
>NC_139832.1:3282142-3312142 GCF_963691815.1 Echiichthys vipera
GAGTTGACCTGCACACTGATATGCTGCTTATTATTGTTATTGATATCATCATTATTATTATTATTGTTGTTGTTATTGTTATCATCATCATTATTATTATTGTTATTATTATCATCATCATTATTATTGTTACTTTTTTCTGTAATTCTGTACGCTTTGGCAATATTGTGAACCACAGTCATGCCAATAAAGCTTGTTGAAATTGAAATTGAGAGAGGGAGATAGAGAGAGAGAGAGCAAGAGAGAGAGAGAGAGACAGAGAGGGAGATAGAGAGAGAGAGAGGGAGAGAGAGAGAGGGAGATAGAGAGAGAGAGAGAGAGAGAGAGAGAGAGAGAGAGAGAGAGAGAGAGCAAGAGAGAGAGAGAGAGAGAGAGAGAGAGAGAGAGCGGTGAACGCAGCAGCAGCGCCCCCTGCTGTCTCTGAATGACGCAACACAACCTGCAAAACCTGGAGCGCTTTTCTTTTTGTTTCAATCCTGGAAACATCCTGAAAAATGTCAGAATAACCTGAAATATCTAAATTCCAGCTTTTTCTGGTGGTTTTGCATCTATTTTTAGTCATTTTGCATCTTTTTGTGGTGGTTTTGCATCTATTTTTGGTCATTTTGCATCTTTTTGTGGTGGTTTTGCATATATTTTCAGTCATTTTGCATCTTTTTGTGTTGGTTTTGCATCAATTTTTAGTCATTTTGCATCTTTTTGTGGTGGTTTTGCATCTATTTTTAGTCATTTTGCAACTTTTTGTGGTGGTTTTGCATCTATTTTTGGTCATTTTGCATCTTTTTGTGGTGGTTTTGCATCTATTTTTAGTCATTTTGCATCTTTTTGTGGTGGTTTTGCATATATTTTCAGTCATTTTGCATCTTTTGTGGTGGTTTTGCATCTATTTTTAGTCATTTTGCATCTTTTTGTGCTGGTTTTGCATCTATTTTTAGTCATTTTGCATCTTTTTGTGGTGGTTTTGCATCTATTTTTGGTCATTTTGCATCTTTTTGTGGTGGTTTTGCATCAATTTTTAGTCATTTTGCATCTTTTTGTGGTGGTTTTGCATCTATTTTTAGTCATTATGCATCTTTTTGTGGTGGTTTTGCATCTATTTTTAGACATTTTGCATCTTTTTGTAGTGGTTTTGCATCTATTTTTAGTCAATATGCATCTTTTTGTGGTGGTTTTGCATCTATTTTTAGTCATTTTGCATCTTTTTGTGGTGGTTTTGCATCTATTTTTAGACATTTTGAATCTTTTAATTATTTATTATAAAAAAGTTTCACATTTAGAACCAAAACGACACAAAACAAAACATGATAAAACAAAATAAAGCAACATTAAAAATAAAGATCAGCAGATCAGAGACAGAACATGTGCAAACTGTGTTCAAAATCAAAAAAAGACGACGATCCAACAATGAATGAGCTTTAAACCTGGAGAAAAGAGGGAATGGAGAGAAACTATGAACATGGGGAAGGAGGAGAGGAGATAAGCTGTGTGTGTTTAAATGGTTATAATAAAGTTACTGCACGTGCAACAGTCGTTTGAATTAATTAAAGTAAAATTAAAAGAATATAAAAACGTGTAACAGCTGATTTTACTGTCACGGTTGTTTCATTTTGAACTGTTTTTAAAAACAAGTCTAAAACAGTGCTGTTGTTCTTCCTCCAGGCAAAACGTCATGACGCACCGACGTGATGACGCATCGACGTGATGACGTTCAGACGTGATGACGTGCTGTACTAACAAGCACGCAATAGACTGCTGATGCTTTCATGTGCTGCATAAAATGTCGGAATTAGGAGGTTTTTTACATAAACACAAGAAACCAATCAGTGAAAGGGGAGGAGAAGGTGATTTTACGTGTTAAGGAAGTTTAGAGTCAATTATGAATGTATTTTATTTATTTTTTATTTAAATTATTATTTATTTATTTAAGTTGGGTCCGTGTAAATCATAAATAAGTCATAGAGTGTGGTCTTTACCTGCTCTGTAAAGTGCCCTGAGATCACTTTTGTTATGATTTGGCACTGTAAATAAAACTGAATTGAATTGAATTAACTTTAATTTATTTATATCAGGCCTTTCAATAATGTCATGTTTGTTTTTTAATGTTTTATTCACAAAATAGAACTGACGGCAGGTTTTACAGGTGTGAGGCAGCAATGAAAAATGTCTGATTTGAATCTAATATATTTAGAGTGCGTGCAGGATTTGAATGTGTCCATTAAGACGGACGTGAGCAACAAAACAAATATCCAAATATGGATTTTTAATTTACGTTGAGTACATTTCTGTTGATAATGTAATTTAAACTTGACGTGTTATGAGTCAATGGGCCCCTGGGCACAGACCTGAGGTGGTTTTGCATCTATTTTTAGACATTTTGCATCTTTTTGTGGTGGTTTTGCTTCTCGTTTAGACATTAAGCAGCTTATTGTGCTGGTTTTGCATCTATTTTTAGACATTTTGCATCTTTTTGTGGTGGTTTTGCTTCTCGTTTAGACATTAAGCAGCTTATTGTGCTGGTTTTGCATCTATTTTTAGACATTTTGCATCTTTTTGTGGTGGTTCTGCATCTATTTTTAGTCATTTTGCATCTTTATGTGGTGGTTTTGCATCTTTATTTAGACATTTTGAATCTTTTTCTGGTGGTTTTGCTTCTCGTTCAGACATTAAGCAGCTTATTGTGGTGGTTTTGCATTTGTTTTCAGACATTTTATGTGTCTTTCTCATCATTTTTTGTCTCTGTGTTGTCGTTTTGTGTTGATTTTTGTCATTTAGCATCTATTTGTGGTCGTTTTGCATCCTTATAGTCTTTTTTCCCCATTTGCGGTCATTTTTGGTGGTTTTATCAAGTAACATCTGCTTGTTTTCCTTTTCCTTTTTGCAACATTATCATTTAATGTGTATTGTTTATTGAAAGAACTGATTTTTACACACATATATCTTTGTCAAGTCCGATGCCACACTGTTCTATTTGTATTTGTTCAAATTTAAAATAAAGAATATTAAAAAAAAATGTATTTAATTGAAAAAAACAAAACAAAACAAAAATAAAATCCCCAAATAGGTGAATTACGAAATAACGTTAGAAAAGTCCGAGTTTTCTGGCAGCACCTGAACGCACCACTAAGCCCCTCCCCCATCCGGTGAGAAACCGCTATCTGTCAGAAAAAACATCCCGAGCTCGAGTCCCGCTACACGGACACTTTTGCTGCCTTGACCGCTGTCTGTTGGTTAAATTTCTCCCCGGGCACACAGAGAAAACATGCCCGGACAGAGGTAACCGTCCCCCGGGCTGCTGCCGCCTCCTCAGCCGGCTGAAGGACACCCGCAGGACGGACAACAGACGCGGATGGAGCGACCGGGCAGACTGCTGCTGCTGTCCGAACTCCGCGTCCGAAACGCGGCGTGCGATGTGAGCCTGGGCCGGTCCCTGCTCACCTGGAAGAGACGGACCTCCAGCCCGGTGTACCACCCGTTCAGACCCAGTAAGAACCCGGATGATGTGTGTGTGTGTGTGTGTGTGTGTGTGTGTGTGTGTGTGTGTGTGTGTGTGTGTGTGTGTGTGTGTGTGTGTGTGTGTGTGTGTGTGTGTGTGTGTGTGTGTGTGTGTGTGTGTGTGTGTGTGTGTGTCGGCCTTTTAACACAAAAACACGGCATCCTGTTGATAAACAAAGGGACGAAACAGTAAACACACACACACACACACACACACACACACACACACACACACACACACACACACACACACACACACACACGTTAATGTAGTGAACAAAACAACATGTTATCTTGACTGTGACTTCAAACACAACTTAAAAACACACTAAATTCATTTTAAACACAATGCAAACTGTGTGAAATGCAACAAGATAGAAATATTATAACAAAAATGTCCAAATGTTGATGTGCAAAGAAGAAAAAAGGTCATTTTGTGCAAAATACAACAAGTATTAAAACTAGTTTGCACGATAATATCGGTAAGAATCTTTATTTAAAGCTGGATTTTTAAAAGATAATACACCCACGGGCGGATTCAGGCGGTCAGGGGCCCCTGGGCTACTGTTGGTTTGGGCCCCCCCCCCCCACATTATGAATCAGGCTTCACGCAAGAACAGAACAAGAGTCCGCAACCTTGAAAAATCCTGTAAATTTAGGACGTTTTTCAGTAGATCTTGTTCCCGTTTTGTGCCTTTTCCTTTTCGTGCTCCACCGTCTCATTTCCTGTCTGTGTGAGCGTGTGACGCGGACGATGCGATGGACGGGTAAAGGCCGCGGGCGGTCCGTGAGGAACTCGTGCGTTTGAACGTCAGATTGAGATGTTTGTGTTTTGACTCAGCGAGGAACAACACGCGAAATGTAAATGTTTGCTTGTAAACCGGTTTACGGTGTGTTTGTATATTTTATCACTTCTGAAGTAGATTGAGAGGAGACACTGTAGTTTGGTCATTCTTTACGCTTTAGGTCTTTTTTTAATAAGCGCTCATAGAAATACTATCAGGGCGCGCTCACACTGTCCATCCGTACCGTGCCCAGACAGGTTTTACGGCTAGAGTGTAGTTCCTTTGACCAGTGTGAGTGCAACTGTACCGCGTCTAGGAGCGGCACGCTTGCCGTCCACGGCCCGTTTGGGAGAGGTGGGCTTTAGTAAAGCACGTTTGCACATGTACGAGCACGAGCGTGCGCACGTGTACGAGCCAGAGGTCTACGGCGGTTCTGAGGTCATTTCCTGTGCGCCTGTTGGGACGTAGAAAAAAGAAGGAGGGACCATGCGCGGACATTTCAAACAATGGCGGCGAAAGGTTCGGAAGGACAGTGGGAGGGCGCCCTTGGAGACTAACTGGTCATTTTGGTCTTGACTCAACTAAGATTTCTTTAGTCTAGTAGTTATTTTTCCTGATGAATGACTCATGAGTACATCTACAACATGAGAGGATTCTTTGTGGAGTAAGTGAACGAATCGATGAGTCGACAAAGTCTCAAGAGTGCTAGTCGACTAAGGGCGCCCTCCCACTGTGCGTCCGTCCCGTGCCCCGTGCTTTAGGGTACTTGCCCCCCCCTCCAGGCCCGTTTGTACTCACACTACCTGGGCCTCGGAGAATGCTTCTTGCTGCCTATACGTCATCACGCCGTAACACGTCACACGCATTGATGACGTCATGGCGATGCGTGGCTTTGTTTCCAGATCTTTCCGTAGACCTCGGAGTTTTTGTGCGTCTTGTCGACTGTTTTTGAATCTTTTCATCGACCAAATCTGCAGTAAACACTCCACCTCCGCATCACACCAACGTGAACCTTTCACCGCCATTGTTTGAAATGTCCGCGCATGGTCCCTCCTTCTTTTTTCTACGTCCCAACAGGCGCACAGGAAATGACCTCAGAACCGCCGTAGGCCTCGTGCTCGTACACGTGCGCACGCTCGTGCTCTTACACGTGCAAACGGGCTTTTCAAAAGCCCACCTCTCCCAAACGGGCCGTTGACGGCAAGCGTGCTGCTCCTAGGTGTGGTGTGGTTGCACTCACACTGGTCAAACAAACCAGACTTTAGCTGTGAAACGTGCTCGGGCAAGGTACGGAGGTGTGAGTGCGCCCTAAGAGTTTCTCTTACTGAGGACAGACTGAGTTTATAAGCTCATAATATTCTTATTAACTTTAAATTCAATTCTTAATAATTAAAGTGTTACTAAGACTGTATAAGTGTTAATAACAGCATCATTAGATCATAAGACAACGTACACTTAAGTACATTAAATGCACTTCTTAAGCTTTTAAATGTCTTTTAAATGTAACAATAAACATGTTTACGATGCTGATATCAACACTTTTAAGGCCCTTATCACTCGTCATGTAACAGTTGCCCTTAACATAAAGTGTTGGCCTTAGTTTTGTTATGCTAGTATTTTAAAGTATGTGATTTAATGTGCATTAATTATATCAACATGTTTGTTAGAATAAAATGAATGTGCATGAGTAAATGGTGCAGTAACCGGGTGAGTGTGAAATCAGCTTTGAATGAAAGACGTCGTCTCCTGTTTTTAGTCTCGACTCTGGAATCACTAAGAACCTCTGCTGGAGTCGGGAGGCAGCACGACGCAGGTCACGTAGGTCGTATTACTCGATCCACTCTGGATCTTTTCTTGTGTTGCTCTCATTTGGTTCAAGTTCAGGTTTCAGCTCGTTTCTTTAAATGTCCTGTGAAACTCGAAGCTTGTGGTGAGTTCACGGGCTGCAGAGAAGCTCGGAAATATGACGTACAAGAGGTGGCAGCTGGGTTCTAAAGTACTGTGTGTGCGTGTGTGTGTTTGTCTGTGTGTGTGTGTGTGTGTGTGTGTGTGCAGGTGTGTCTCACAGTGTGTCAGTGTCAGAGATCGTTTGTGTCAGAGAGGAAGAGGAGGAGAACCGCAGCAGACGAAGAGACGATGGCAGCTGGAAAAAGATTAGAGAGAGAGACGCAAAGGACTGCAGGCAGGCCTTCACAGGTACACACACACACACACACCTGGAAACACATTAAATACATCTGTTTATTACATCTGTTTACATCTGGAAATACATTTGTACACACATGAACACGCATGAGAAGTGACAGAACACACCGCCCTGTACAAGCGCACGTGGAAATATTAAATACATCTGGAAACACACACATACACACATGGAAACACATGAAAACACACCTGGAAACACATGAAAACACACTTGGAAACACTTGAAAACACAGCATTAAACACACTTGGAAACACATGAAAACACACTTGGAAACACTTGAAAACACACCTAAAACACACTTGGAAACGCATGAAAACACAGCATCAAACACACTTGGGAACACATGAAAACACACTTGGAAACACATAAAAACACACTTGGAAACACATGAAAACACACCTGGAAACACTTGAAAACACACTTGGAAACACATAAAAACACACTTGGAAACACATGAAAACACACCTGGAAACACATGAAAACACACTTGGAAACACATGAAAACACACCTGGAAACGCATGAAAACACACCTGGAAACACATGAAAACACACCTGGAAATGCACGAAAACACACCTGGAAACACATGAAAACACAGCATTAAACACACCTGGAAACACATGAAAACACACTTGGAAACACTTGAAAACACACCTGGAAACACATGAATACAGCATTAAACACACCTGGAAACACTTGAAAACACACCTGGAAACACTTGAAAACACACCTGGAAACACATGAAAACACACATGAAAACACACTTTGAAACACATGAAAACACACTTGGAAACGCACAAAAACACACTTGGAAACACATGAAAACACAGCATCAAACACACCTGAAAACACACCTGGAAACACATGAAAACACACTTGGAAACATGAAAACACACCTGGAAACACATGAAAACACAGCATTAAACACACTTGGAAACACATGAAAACACAGCATTAAACACACCTGGAAACACATGAAAACACACTTGGAAACATGAAAACACACCTGGAAACACATGAAAACACAGCATTAAACACACTTGGAAACATGAAAACACACCTGGAAACACATGAAAACACAGCATTAAACACACTTGGAAACACATGAAAACACACTTGGAAACAGATGAAAACACACTTGGAAACACGTGAAAACACACTTGGAAACAAATGAAAACACACCTGGAAACACATGAAAACACACCTGGAAACACATGAAAACACACTTGGAAACACATGAAAACACACTTGGAAACACTTGAAAACACAGCATTAAACACACCTGGAAACACATGAAAACACACTTGGAAACGCATGAAAACACACCTGGAAACACATGAAAACACAGCATCAAACACACTTGGAAACACATGAAAACACACTTGGAAACGCATGAAAACACACCTGGAAACACATGAAAACACACTTGGAAACACATGAAAACACACTTGGAAACACATGAAAACACAGCATCAAACACACCTGGAAACACATGAAAACACACTTGGAAACACATGAAAACACACTTGGAAACACGTGAAAACACACTTGGAAACACATGAAAACACACCTGGAAACACATGAAAACACACCTGGAAACACATGAAAACACACTTTGAAACACATGAAAACACACTTGGCGATAAAGCAATAGTGAGTTTTGACTTGTTTCCGTCTTGTGTCAGTGTTGTACGTGGAGAGGTGTCAGCAGCACCGCTGGCGGTGCGCTGAGGTCACCTTCACCTGTCCAGACGAGGCGCTGTGTCAACGCTGGGTCGCCAGCATCAGAGAGCAGCTTGCAGCTATCGGTAAACTTCACGCCAACACACACACACTGACTAACGCACACGTGATTGTTGCCAGAAACTGTCAGTGACATCATCGTCGTTGTCGTCCGCAGCCAGCCGACCCAAACACCTGCTGGTGTACATCAACCCGTACGGCGGGAAGCAACAGGGAAAGCGCATCTACGAGCAGAAGGTCGCCCCGCTGTTCGTCCAGGCGGGCGTCTCCACGCATGTAATCGGTACGCCCCCTATCGCTCACTTCCTGTTCTCGTGCTTCCCCGGGGTCAGGTATTATAATGCCTCTGTGTTTGTTGTCATAGTGACGGAGTACGCCAATCATGCAAGGGACCACCTGAAGACGGAGGCGGAGCTGAAGAAGTTTGACGGGTACGAAACAAGTTTTCCCATCTCAGATGAGTTGTTTCATGAAGGAACACAAACTACCTGCTAGACAGCTAATGTGGTTGACCCGCCAAAATAAAAGCACCACAGGGAACAGTTATCTGTCAGGCTGCTGTTTACACTCTGAGTGAGGCAGATGAGCTCTTGTTTTTGTAAAAAGACACCCTGTAACATGTCGCTTTGACCCCCTCGTCAGGGTGGTGTGTGTCGGAGGGGACGGCATGTTCAGCGAGATCATCCACGGGCTGATCTGGAGGACGCAGATCGACGGCGGCGTGGATCCAAACAGTCCGGATGACGCGCTGCTTCCCTGCTCGCTTCGCATTGGAATCATTCCTGCAGGTCAGAAACACTAATCGTGATGAGAAATGCTGCTTTGCCTCTGGTTCATCTGGTACTTTGAGATGTAGAAGTAGAAAACTCGGGGGATCCTTGAGTGAAGCGAAGTAGCCTGAAGCGTCGGTCCAGTTGCTATGGCACCAACGCCTCTTTAAGGTACTATTTCCTACTGAAGACCCTTTAATGCGTGATCTCTCTCCATCTTTACAGCGCAGCAAGGATACACACACACACACACACACATACTAGCCACCCACAAACCGAACACGGCTTATCTAACAGCGTGAACCCACACAAACCTGGGACACTCTTCATACGCTTTCATTTTCATGCTGCCACCCGGTGCAGTAATAGTTACACCAAAAGCCCATCTATGATGCAACTGAGGCCGCACTCACACTGTCCTTCCGCACCGCCAAAACAGGTTTTTCGGCTAAAGCCTAGTGCGTTTGACCAGTGTGAGTGCACCCGCTCTGGCATAGCTGCGGCCAGCTGACCGTCCACGGCTCGTCTGAGAGAGGTGGGCTTTAGTAGAGCGCGTTTGCACGTGTACGAGCACGAGGCCTACGGCGGTTCTGAGGTCATTTCCTGTGCGCCTGTTGGGACGTAGAAAAAAGAAGGAGGGACCATGCGCGGACATTTAAAACAATGGCGGTGAAAGGTTCACGTTGGTGTGATGCGGAGGTGGAGTGTTTACTGCAGATTTGGTCGATGAAAAGATTCAAAAACAGTCGACAAGACGCACAAAAACTCCGAGGTCTACGGGAAGATCTGGAAACAAAGCCACGCATCGCCATGACGTCATCAATGCGTGTGACGTGTTACGGCGTGATGACGTATAGGCAGCAAGAAGCATTCGCCGAGGCCCAGGTAGTGTGAGTACAAACGGGCCTGGAGGGGGGGACAAGGACCCTAAAGCACGGGGCACGGTGTGGAAGGACAGTGTGAGTGCGCCCTAAGTGCTCTATAAATACACACACGGTCATCAGGGAGTCATTAAGTCTCTCCGCTGCCGTAGAGACGAAGCAACTCACCTGGGTAATTAATGCTCAGTGCAGCAACGCTTTTGTTTATGACATTAATGAAAATAATCAGGACATTTGAAGCTGGCAGAAACATCGTCTGTCAGGACCCAAAGAACCAGGTCGTGGGTACAAGCGTGTGAAATGGGTTTTCTCAGGAGGGGGGCTGGAGTCTCCCTTAGAGAGAGGGGGAGAAGTTCAGCATCCGTGAGGAACTCGGAGTAGAGCCGCTGCTCCTTTGTGTTGAAAGGAGCCAGTTGAGGTGGTTCAGGATCATCTGGTAAGGATGAACCCTGGGCGCCTCCCTAGGGAGGTGTTCCAGGCACGTCCAGCTGGGAGGAGGCCTCGGGGAAGACCCAGGACCAGGTGGAGAGATTAGATCTCCACACTGGCCTGGGAACGCCTCAGGATCCCCCAGTTAGAGCTGGTTAATGTGGCCCGGGAAAGGGAAGTTTGGGGTCCCCTGCTAAAGCTGCTGCCCCCGAGACCCGACCCCGGATAAGAGGCTGAAGATGAGATGAGATGAGAAACACCGTCTGCGCTTCATCTCACTGGAACATTTTATAATCTGTTTGTTTGTTTGTTTGTTTGTTTCAGGCTCAACCGACTGTATCTGCTTCGCCACCGTGGGCACCAACGACCCCGTGACCTCTGCTCTGCACATTATCGTGGGTCAGTCTAACACCAGTCATGTCGGCACCACACAGGCCGTGTGTTCAACATGTTCTGCACAAAAGACCCACGTCCACCATGATTGATTATCGATCACTGAAATAAAGACGCTTCTGGTCAATATCTCGCTAACGTTGCACATTAAAGTGGCATCTATCCACTTAGTTCTCATCCAGAGCTGCATCTATCGGTGCATTTTGCCCATTTCCCCATTTATCACAGTTTCACCTCATTTGCAAAACTCCAATTTTAAGCCGCAGCGATTAGATGATCAACAAAAAAATGAACTAGCACAAAGTTTAAAGTGATTTCTTTTCAAGCAAAAATGCAAAATGCTGGTTTTACGTTGTCAAGAGGGAGATTTGATGCATAAAGTTTAAGAGTTTTTGGCTGTTGGTCGGACTAAATGACACTTCAGAGGACATCGCCCGACTCTGGTTAACTTTAAAGGACATTTTTCATTGTTTTCTGATGTAATTTAGACCAAATAATTAATCCAATAATTGAGAAAATATTCCAATGAATTAATTAATTAGTCGATAATGAAAATAATTTGCAGCCCGACTCAAATTTACAAACTCAGGAGAGATGAAACTGGCCTCAATTAGAATAAAATTAAAGAATAGATTTTAGTTTATAATATTTTTATATATGTGTGTGTTTAATATTGATTATAGGACTTTGAATAGATAAATTATTTATCCCACAACAGTATTGGTATTGTATTATATAGGACACACACAAAAACACACACACACACACACACAAATAATGGAGAGATGCACCTCTCCAGCCACCAGTCCACGCTCCATTCATGGTCCACACACAGGGACTCGAACTCGAACCTATTTCATATAAATATAAAGTTTCATTGTTGCCATTTTGGAAAAACATCTAATTATTAATACATTCTCCAACTTGGAACAACCTGGATGTAATCTATAATGCTACAATTCAGTGTAAATCTAATAATTGGTGTCACTGAAAGGCGTTTTTTCCTATAATCTAAGGGTTAAATATATATAAAACATATATAATACAATTTTCACCCTTTTTTTTTAATCCAGTTAATTGTCTATCGTGGTTTCACCAATTGAAATAAAAATCCAGTGATTGTATTAATTTGCTCTTCCTGTTCTCGTGCTGCCATCTAGTGTCTGTTCAGAGAATTGTTTCTGAACAAACACTTAACGGAGTGCAACATTTTTATTTTATTTTATTTTATATATATATATATATATATATATATTTATATATATAAATAAATATATAAATAAATATATGCACAATGATAAAGAACAAGAATCATATTTTATAATACAAGGCAAATATTTGTGCAGGAGAGGAAAAGAACAGATAAACTAATAGAAAAAGAAACAAAAAAGGGAAAGAAACAAAGAAAAGACACAAAAAACAAATGAACAGAGTGAAAAATATCCATAAAACTGCAAATTAATTTCAGTTCTGCTAGACATGAGTGTAGTTTTGCCTGGATATGTAAATATACAAATTTACAAATGTACAAACAACATTGGTATTTATAATAATAACAATTAATTATAATAATTGTGACAATTAAAATAATTCAACAATCAAGTGGAATAAAATACTCAACGTTATAAGATTAAAAACAATGGAAATATGTGTGTGTGTGTGCATGTGTGCGTGTGCGTGTGCGTGTGTGTGTGTGCGCGCCTGTGCGTGTGCGTTCAGGAGACTCTCAGCCGATGGACGCGTGCTCCGTTCACCACAACAACACCTTCCTGCGGTACTCCGTCTCCCTGCTGGGATACGGTTTCTACGGCGACGTGCTAACTGACAGTGAGAGGAAGAGGTGGATGGGACCGGCCAGATACGACCTCGCAGGTGGATCCATGGTTACATCCAAGCGGTTAAATTAACTCCTCCGTAAACAAGAACAACATGAACAAGTACATCTTTCATATTAACTCATAGGTGTGAAGATGTTCCTCACTCATCACTACTATGAAGGAACAGTGTCCTACCTGCCGGCCAGGGGCATTATGGGAACTCCGCGGGACACCGCCAAGTGTCGATCCGGGTGAGAGAGATGCTATAAAGATGTGAAAATGTGTTTAAATTTACAAACAATGGCTGAAACTAACTAAGCTAACTTAAACCAAGGTTTACTAGATAATAAGAAGATAAGAAAATAGTTAGGTTCAAGTTAGCTAATGTTTACGTTTACTTGCTAAAACAGTTAGGTGTAATTTGGCTAAAGTTTAAGTGTACTAGCTAAACAATAACGTTCAATTTAGCTAACATTTAAGTTAAGCTATTAAAAGGTTTTATATAGCTAACATTTACTAGCTAAGATAGTTAGGTTCAAGTTAGCTAATGTTTAGGTTTACAAGCTATAAACAGTTAGGTGTAATTTGGCTAAAGTTTAAGTGTACTAGCTAAACAATAACGTTCAATTTAGCTAACATTTAAGTTAAGCTATTAACAGGTTCAATATAGCTAACATAGCTAACATTTACAGCTAAGATAGTTAGGTTAAGTTAGCTAATGTTTCAGTTTAACACCTAAAACAGTTAGGTTCAATTTGGCTAACGTTTATTAGCTAAAATAGTTGGGTTTAGGTTAGCTAATGTTTACATTTTATAGATATAACAGTTAGGTTCAATTTGGCTAACGTTTATTAGCTAAAATAGTTGGGTTCAGGTTAGCTAATGTTTTAATTTTCTAGATATAACAGGTTCAATTTGGCTAACGTTTATTAGCTAAAATAGTTGGGTTCAAGTTAGCTACGGTTTAAGTTTACAAAATAAAACAGTTAGGTGTAATTTGGCTAATGTTTAAGTGTACTAGCTAAACAACTACATTCAATTTAGCTAACATTTAAGTTAAGCTATTAACAGGTTTAATATAACATTTACTAGCTAAGATAGTTAGGTTCAAGTTAGCTAATGTTTCAGTTTAACACCTAAAACAGTTAGGTTCAATTTGGCAAACATTTATTAGCTAAAATAGTTGGGTTCAAGTTAGCTACGGTTTAAGTTTACGAAATAAAACAGTAAGGTTCAATTAGGCTAATGTTTACCAGCTAAAATACTTTAGTTTGGGTTAGCTAATGTTTCAGTTTAACAGCTAAAATTCCAGTTAAGCTAATTCAGTTTGGATAAGTTTAATTTAACAACCATCACTATTTGATTCACTTCAGGTAAGTTAACGGTTTTAGCTGAATAGCCTAAACTACCTAGCTCAGTCAGGTAAGCTAACAGTATCCAGTATAGCAGCTTGAACAGTTTGGTTCAAGTTAGCTAACAGTCCAGTTAAGCATTAAAACAGTTTGAATTCAGCAACCGCTAACAACTGATTTGGTTCAGGTGATGTAACGGACAAGTTTAGTAGCTAAAAACTAATTTACATGATGTGATTTTTGTTTTGTAAATAACAGTTTCTCTGTCTCCATCTCCAGCTGTACGGTTTGTCAGCACAATGGGAAGCTACACTCAGAGAAAGCTGAGCGGTACGAGATGGATGAAGCATCAGGCAGCGGTGAGTCCATCAAATCCTCACCGGAGCTACTAAAACTTTTTTTTTTTTAAATGACTGGACTTTCTTTGGACTGGATATTAATCATACTAAAAGAAACTGCTATCCTCGTGCTATCGAAAGTGATAAAAATACACCTTTCAACACCTCCAAAGCTGTTCGGTTGTTGTATCTTAGAATATACTATTATCTGGAACTAAAAATGGTCCGTGAATGGAGCCTTGGGGCACACCACAGGAGTGTCCTGTACACGCATATTTCTATTTTTAAAAAAACTGCAATTTCCCTCAACTGTCACCCTCGTAGAGTTGTCATAAATGGGGAAATACGCTACGGGGACCACAATCGTTTTGTACCAGACTGTAAAAAGGTTTATTTCTGCTGTAAAGTTCGTCATTTTACGACTGAGCTCCATGTGGACTGACTTGCTTATAGAGGCAGCCTCAAGTGGACATTTGAGGAACTGCAGTTTTTGGCACTAACGCGTTGACCGCTCCAGAGCTGGCGCCTCGATGCATCCATTTAGTATCTGGTCTGGAGCTGTCAATCACATCCCACGATCTTCATCAGCAGACCAGTTGACCAGCTGTCATTCAACCCTAAACTGGGAGGAACCATTTCAGCCCCAAGGTCCATTTAGTAACTTGTGGAGGTTTCAGTCACATTGCCACGTTCGACTGAACCTCAGCTCTTTAAAGTTAAACTATACAGTAAATTATGTGATTATATTAAGATGGATTCCTTGTCTTTTTGCTTTGGCAGCCATTTTCTATGCTACTGAATGTAACTGTCGACTGCGGTTGAACTTCTGAAATGCTTTTGTTGATAAAAATCAAACTCTTGCACACAACCTGAAGCGATGGCGTTTTGGCAACAGCAAGAATACAATCTCTTTTCCGGGTTTTGGTTTCAGAAAGTGACAGCGAGTGGAGGACGATCCGAGGGAAGTTCCTGGCTATAAACGCTGCCAGTATGAGCTGCGCGTGTCCTCGCAGCCCCAAAGGCCTCTCACCCGCCGCTCACCTGGCTGACGGCACCACCGACCTCATCCTGGTGCGAAAATGTTCCCGCTTCGACTTCCTCAGACACCTCCTACGACACACCAGCAAAGATGACCAGGTAAGAAATCGGTGTTTACGGTCTTTCACTCAACACCATTAAACCTGCTGCTCCTCCAGATCGGCCTCACTTCACTGTCTCGTTCTGTCTTCACCAGTTTGAAATGACCTTTGTTGACGTCCACCGGGTGCGGCGTTTCCGCTTCACGCCGCGTCACTGCCAGAGCGACTCGGATCTGGATCTGCGGGAGAGCGGCAAACACCAGATCTTCAGTCAGATCTGCCGAGACCACCCGGCCTGCAGCTGTGCCCCCGCCTTCAGCAGCTGGAACTGCGACGGCGAGATCCTGACCCACGCGGCCATCGATGTCAGGTACGGAGTCACATATTGGTTAGCGCTGTCGCCTCACAGCGAGAGGGTTCCTGGTTTGAATCCCGGCTGGGCCCCTTCTGTGTGGAGTTTGCATGTTGTCCCCGTGTCTGCGTGGGTTTTCTCCGGGTTCTCCGGTTTCCTCCCACAGTCCAAAGACGTGCAGGTGTTCGGTTCATTGATGAATCTAAATCACCCGTAGGTGTGAATGGTTGTCTGTCTCTGTTCGTCTCTATGTGCCCTGTGATAGACTGGCGTCCTGTCCAGGGTGGACCCCGCCTCACGCCTGATGTCAGCTGGGATCGGCTCCAGCCCCCCGCGACCCCAATAGGGACAAGCGGCTGAAGATGAATGATTGAATGAACCTTCGCCTTTGTTTTTTGTTTTTTCAGAGTGCGCTGCCAGTTGATCAAGCTGTTTGCACGAGGGATCGAGGAACCGACGGTGTTTGAGGATCTCACCAACCCCTGTGCGATATAGGCGCCGGTTAATCCCTGTCAGACACTGGAGTCATCACTTCTTTCCGGCCTCTGCCTGCGTCCCTGTTGCTGCTGCCATCACGTGACACCGACCACGTCCTCATTTACGGAGTCAGCATCGAGCCGTTACTCAATAAATATTAGCAGTAGGGAAGAAGATACAACGTCCTGTGTCTGACGGTCCAAAATGATTTCCCCGCAGACAGGAAGTGAGCTGTAGTTTCTTCAGAACGTCCTGACGAGCTTTAAATCTCTTCTTTGGAAACTAGCAGCTTTTTCACCACTGGAGGGTAAAAAAGGTTTCACGCTTAGACTAAGTTTGTGTTTTAGAGAGACACAGCTGGTGTTTGAATAGTGTCCGGGTGTCTGGCGCCCGATTTATTTTAGACATTCAACTCCACCCCTGAATCTGAGCCCTTTCCTGTTTGACACGATTTTCCCCTGAAAATCCTCAGACCCTGACTCGATGATGTTGTTACCTCAAGTTTACAAATGTTGCTTATGTGTGAACTTGCTTCTGCGCTGCCAAGAACGTTGCTCTGTATGTCACTGCCTATAGACAGGGCTGACGTACTTAAGTCTGAGTTTAATCTGCAGTTGTTTTGGGCCATATAGATGTTTCGACTTGGACTCTAACTTGTCTCGATCTTGTTGCTGTTTTGACTTGGACTCGTTTCAGTCTTTTGGGCATTCTGAGGTGTTTTAACCAAACCCCAACCACAGCAATTTCCTGGTTGATCCAAAAGGGGCAGGAGTGTCCACTAGGGGCAGTTTCTCATTGACCCCCATGTTAAACAGGCTGTTTTCACAGCACCATTAAACCTGTTTAAGGCCTGGGACAAAAGAACATTCTGGTCTGTATGTTTAGGTCATATCTCCATGACAACACTGAGGGGGGTGAATTGTTTTGTACCAGGCAAGTTTTTTTTTTTTTATTGGAGGTTAAAGTGAATAATTAGGGGCGTGGCTTCTTGAGTGACAGCTAGCCTCTGGCCCTCACTTCTCCTCGGAGGTAAACGTCAGCCAGATGGACGTACGCCCCTTCCCCCAACGTCACATACATGCCCTTTATTGGTCAGAGGAAATGAGGCGGAGTCAAAGCCTGACAAGGTGGAGACTCCCGTAGGCGAGGACGATTGGATCGAGTTGAGAGAACGGACCTATGTCTATGGTTTTGACTTGTGTTGGCTTCGTGTCCGTTCTTAGCTGACTGGAGAGGCTGCTGTCAGTCAGCTGTTAGGGGTCTTGATTCGGACTTGAGTGGCCTGTAGGTTAAACACTGTATCACCATTTGTGTGTGTGACTTTATTTTCCCTGCGTTCTTTGCTGCGCTGAAATCTTCAGGTCCCATCTAGAAGTCTAGAGATGTTTCTTCTTGTATCTCAGACTCGTCAAGGTCCTGGTTATTGTTTCATTTCCACTATTTCCTAGTTCTTCTCGGTGTTCTGCATCTGACATTTGAGTCGACCTATATTTGGACTTGACACTGAAACTGCTTCGACTTGGACTTCTATAGTCTTTTACCAAATGTCTCCATTTGATTCTTTATTGGTGCTGAAATGTGGCGTCAAGTTTGGTCTCAAGATGTTATTTCATTTATTCAGCATGTAGGTAGTTGGACGTTGTTACAGCAATGATAGCTTATTTGCACTTTTTGAATAGTTTTAATCCTTTTGAATACTTCTGTTACATTATATTAAGGATGCCAGACACCCGCTAGACATTCCTGATGGTCGTTCATGGTCAGGGGTTCAGTAAATCCCCTTCACATGCTCAGTTAGTGCTTCAATAAGGCTGACAGGGGATTTATTTTTCTCCCACTGTTGAACTGAACTGTTCCTCTTACGGTTACCATCTTTGTTCTTTAGCCGTGTGAATATTTCTTTCACTCTCTGCTTCTGAAACAGGTCCATTAGAGTTGTCTCCAATACTCTGTGTGTTTCTGTCTTGAGCTCAATCCTAACTATGAAATAGTATTTTTACCATATTTTCTTTATTTTTTCTGATTCCCAGCAGTTTAGATAAAATAGAAACTATGAAAAACCTCAAATTTAAATATCTGTGAAGGAGATTGTGTCAGTCAAGCTGGTCGTGGCTGAGGGAGCTGAAAAGCGCTCGTGTGAATGTTTTTAATCTTCCGTTTCTGCTCAATATGCAAATGAACTGCGCACACGCAGGACTGTCTTTGACGCCAATGTTTCACTCAAACTGCAGATATTCTGCCTTCAACATCAGCGGAAGTTGTAGCTGTAACTCAACAATTAACTCTCGGTGTGATTTCATGTTCTGATGTTGTCTTTCCGGTTTGTTTTGTTTTGTAAAACCTCAAGTTAATCATCTGAACCTTCCAAATAAGATTCACAGACAATCAAAAGACCAAGAGAACATCGACCCCCACCCCAGATTTCTGCTTTAAAAACCTATGTTTACTTTTTATCCAACATAGCAGCGTCAACAGCTCTTTAAAATGTCGACCGCTTTGGTCCAGAGGGACTGAAATGCCTCAACAACTATTGGATGGATTGCGAGGAAGACATCCGCGTTCCTCTAAGGATGAAACTCATGACTTCTTGACCGTCCTGGTGGCTAAACATTATCATGTTAGCATTGTCAATGTTAACACTGAGCTTAAAGATAAAAAAATACAATAAACGGCTGTATAGGTTGACTGTCTAGCCCCTTATAACGACTCATATTCACGTTTGTTGTTAGGTGGCGACCTCTAGTGGCCGCGGTGATAATGGCGTCAGCAAACCAAAAATCAAACAAGGAGGTAGTGCGATGGCCTCACAGCCGCAAAGTCCGCGTAGGGAGGTAGGTCGGGCTGGTGGATGGGCCAAACAAACAAATAGTCCCCCAGGAGAGCGGTATTAGCGCAAAACCAACAGTCAACATTGTAACTTTGATGATCTGGTTACGTCTGTGACTCATCTCAAGGCAATTCGTGATATTTTCTTTATTGTTTTTGTTGCCTGGATTTAAGTAGTTTTGTTACAGTACGTAGAACGGTCACATGTATAATAAAATGCCGTTTCACTTCATTGAATAGGGCGGTCATAGATGTCGTTTTGGGAGTAATTGCCAATCAACCTAGTTCATCGTTAAGTTATAAGGACGTGTTGGATAAAACGTACTTCTCGCGACTAATAGAAATGCAACCTGGGGTGAGTTTGGGATCATAGACGGCTCCATGTACCCAAATCTAAAAAAAAACATCACAATGTGCATTCCCCGATTGGGTATTTTATCGTATTGGTGGAAGGTTCTTATTATTGATTTGAAGTTTTGTTAAATTCTGGTTTTGCTGAAGAAAGTTGCACCCTAACGTCCAGTGCTGATATTCAACCATCTGCTCACATGTTCAAAGTCTGACAGAGTCTTTTTTAATTTCAGGATCATTGGATTTAAAGTTTTAAACAGCTCTGAGTGTGTCGTAGTCTGATGTTCACTGATGACCACGGGGTTAATTCTTTAGAAAATATAATTTACATGTAGCTCCAGCATCTGTAATGTTATTCTTCTGTATTCTTTACTTGTATTGTTCATTGTTGTTAAGATGCGTAGAGTGATGTCAGTTTGGTCCACATACGTTTTTAGATCATCATAAAATGTCCAAAACACCGACAGAGGTCCAATTAAATAGAAATCATTTTAACCGTGACCGGACAGGAAGTCGAGTATCAGCACTGGACTCTCACACTGAAGATGATGTTTGTTGACAAGCAATCCTCTTTCCTCTCCGCTGACGTTGAGCCGGACTCAAACTGACGCAGGAGGGGAACCAGTAGCAGCTCACGGTGCTCCAAATCACCAACCAATCAGCTTTCCCTTGATCCTAATCTGACCAAATGCCAGCCGAGGGGGGGGGGGGTCTAATGATGTAGCTGTCTGTCTGGGACGGTCGTAGCTCAGCCTAGAGGTCTTCACAGGTCCAAAAACCCCCCAAACCCTCTACATACAAGATCCGATCCAAAGGAGAGGATATTGGGGATAATCACAGCTGAATGTGTCAGACATTCATGATACTCCACAAATGTAATGTATAGGCTAACGAGAATATATAACAGGAGCCTTGGGAGACCTGATTTGTGGACGTGTGAGGACCTTTAGCTCGGCGTCCCATGTTGATGTTGATGTATCTCTTAAAGTTGTGTTGATGTACAATCAGAGTCTGAATGTTTGCTGTAAAAACCTCCAAACAGCAACAAACCAAATGTGTTAATCATGTGCACACAGAGGTCGACTGATGACAGGTGACTGAGGTGGATGTTTTTTAATTTGGGGAGGATAAAAAAATATTTATTTACGTTTAGCTGTCTGTTATTATGAAGTAAACGTGGTTTAGTACTTTAGATTTAGTGCCCGGTCAAACCAGAAACTGGCAAATGAATTTGCATGTTCTTGTGAAAAGTCGGCGGCAGCAACTTTAGCTGTTGAGCTAACCCCTAGCATGCTATTTTACCAGGAACCTGCTAGCCCTAGCCAGCTATATAGCCAAAACAGCTAGCTCAGCTACCAACAGGCAGTAGCTAACCTGTCTTGCCAGAATAGCTAGCTGGCGTGCTACTAGCTAATATCGCATTCACAAATGCAAATCAAGTACAGACGGAAACAAAGTCCGGGTCAAACCAGAAAGTAGCATGGAGAAATTCATCCGCACATTTTTACGCTAAAGCTAATGCTAGCTTGGTGACGTAGTGACCTCTTGCAGGGCCAGTCTGAAACATGCTAGCTCTAGCCAGGCACGGTTTTGTTTAAAACACATATTTGTAGCCTACCATCAACTCCTTTCTGTAAACCAGGTTGTGGTGCTGTAAACGACTAACAAGCTAACGGTTTGCTATCAGTCAATGCATGAATTTCCGTGTCGAAGTTCACCTTAGTTGAAACTGGACTAATCACTGCAATTTACTGGTTTCACTGTGTTTTAAATATCGCTGTGACTGGGCCTTATTTACCAACAGCCACTTGTAGTTAATTCATCTGAGATTTGGGGAATTGATACCATGTAATCTTCCATTTCATGACACAGCTGCCTTCTACTAGTTAGCAGTTAGCATCATGCTAACATGGACATGTCCCGCACACTTAATTGACAACGATACATCTCTTTTCGGAGAGCAGTTTGATATAAACTGCAAGGCAACAAACCGCTAACACGTTAGCCTCTCAAATCCTCGTCCCCTCAAAGGTCAACACTGTCAAGAACGTTTAAGTTATCAGATTTTAGCTGGTATATGAATGCTGTGACCTGAATGCAACACGGTGAAATATGTGATAATCTAGATTAGCGTTAAAGATAAGACAAAATCCTGCTAACATAAAAAGGTCAGGTGTTTTGCTAACAGCGTAGAACACGTAGAATAAAAGATTTGCCCAGCGAATTAGGATTATTTACTCTTGTTTAATCTTAGTTAGCTTCGTGAAGTTAGCGTTAAAACGTCAAAATCAACTCAAATCTATTTTAAGTTCTCTAACTTTTGAAATGACAATGTTTAGTTCGTCCCAATCTCTCCAACTAACAGGGAATATTTTCTATTTTCAACACTGTCGTTTAATCGGACGCTGAAAACTGGTTTCGCTCTAGTGAATCAGTCGACCTCGTGCTGTAATCTGAACCTTCTGCTGTAGCTGTTTCAATTTTCAGGAATTAAAAACATATTCAACTGTTTTTGTGTACAGGAGTTTATTCTTTACATGAAACCACTGAAAGACTTATTTCATGATTTTTGTTTGTTTGAGCGTTAGCTAGCTTGCTTTTGGAACTTGCTAGCAAACTAGCTTCTGTGGCTAACAAGCTTTAAATTGAGCTTTTTATAATGACATTTAACTACGATAATGCCACACTGACGGTTATTTTGCTGATTTTTCTGTTGATTTTTTCAATTTTTGTGCCTTGAAATGATTGAAAAGTGCTTGGATTTTGAATAAAGTGCTTGAAATTTACGTCATATGATGATGGCTTATACGATTTAACACAGAGGATGGAAGATTTATTCTGTAGAAAACTGTCTTAAAACATAATTTTGGTGTTAACAGGACAATAAAATCTAATTTAATGTGATGAACCAGTGACATAATACATTTACTGAATAATAAGGATTGTTCTGTATACAAATCTTTAAGCTTTAAGGGGCTGGGAAACATGAAAAATGCACCTTGAAATGATTGAAAAGTGCTTGGATTTTGAATAAAGTGCTTGAAATTTACGTCATAAGATGATGGAATACATGACTTAACACAGAGGACGGAGGATTTACATATCTGAGCGACTGAAAACAACATTTTCTGACATTTTTGCATGAAAAATAACTTTTGCTGATTCTCAGGTGATCAGAATAGTTCTCATTTTGGTGTTTACAGGACAGTAACATGTAATTTAAGCTTCAAGATTCAAGAAGCTTTTTTTATCCCGAGGGAAATTATTGTGCAACAGTTTCAATACAAAGGTGGGAAAGGGTCAGAGTAACAATAAGCTAACAAAACCAGATCAAAATAAAGCTAACGTAAAATAAATCAAACAATAGCACGACGACTTACAGGAAAAAGCACTAATAGTAATAAGATAAAAAGTGCGGAAAGGAGAGAGAGCAACTGTTGCAGGCTGCCGCTCGACACAGCGCCGGAACCGGAAGAATGTGATGAACAAGTGCAATAATACGTTTACCGAGGACTAAGGATTGTTGTGGATACAAATATATAGTTTAACGCAGCTTTAAAGTGCTGGAAAACATGAAAAATGCGCCTTGAAATGATTGAAAAGTGCTTGGATTTTGAATAAAGTGCTTGAAATTTACGTCATATGATGATGGCATGTATGATTTAACACAGAGGACGGAAAATTTTCATATCTGAGCGACTGAAAACAACATTTTCTGACATTTTTGCATGAAAAATAACCTTTGCTGAGTCTCAGATGATCAGAATAGTTGCTGATTATATTTCTGTGGAGTTAGTTTCCTTTCATTTGTCGTCCTTCTGTAGAAAACTGTCTTAAAACATCACGTTGGTTGTTAATAGCACAATAAAATCTGATTTAATGTGATGAACAAGTGCAATAATACGTTTACTGACGACAAAGGATTGTTGTGGATACAAATCTTTAGTAAAAACATAAAAATGCACCTTGAAATGGTTGAAAAGTGCTTGGTTTTTGAATAAAGTGCTTGATGTTTATGTCATATGATGATGGCAAATATGATTTAACACAGAGGACGGAAGATTTATTCTGTAGAAAACTGTCTTAAAACATAATTCTGGTGTTAAAAGCACAATAAAATCTAATTTAATGTGATGAACAAGTGCAATAATAAGTTTACTGAACACTGAGGATTGTTGTGGATACAAATCTTTAGTTTAACGCAGCTTTAAGGGGCTGGGAAACATGAAAAATGCGCCTTGAAATGATTGAAAATTGCTTGAATTTGAATAAAGTGCTTGAAATTCACGTCATATAATGATGGAATACATGATTTAACACAGAGGACGGAGGATTTACATATCTGAGCGACTGAAAACAACATTTTCTGACATTTTTGCATGAAAAATAACCTTTGCTGATTCTCAGATGATCAGAATAGTTGCTGATTATATTTCTGTGGAGTTAGTTTCCTTTCATTTGTCGTCCTTCTGTAGAAAACTGTCTTAAAACATCATGTTGGGTGTTTACAGGACAATAACATCTAATTTAATGGGATGAACAAGTGCAATAATACGTTTACTGAATACTGAGGATTGTTGTGGATACAAATATATAGTTTTCCACAGCTTTAAGGGGCTGGGAAACATGAAAAATGCACCTTGAAATGATTGAAAAGTGCTTGGATTTTGAATAAAGTGCTTGAAAATCACGTCATATAATGATGGATTATATGATTTAACACAGAGGATGGAAGATTTTCATATCTGAGCGACTGAAAACAACATTTTCTGACATTTTTGCATGAAAAGTAACTTTTTTCTGATGAACAGATTAAGAGAATAGCTCTCATTTTGGTGTTTACAGGAAAATAACATCTAATTTAATTGGATGAACAAGTGCAATAATAAGTTTACTGAACACTGAGGATTGTTCTCTATACAAATATATAGTTTTCCACAGCTTTAAAGTGCTTTAACATTAAAAATGCACCTTAAAATGCTTGAAAAGTGCTTGAATTTGACATTACAAAGGTGCAGGAACCCTGTTGTATTCAGAGCCTTAATGTAAGTAAAAGTACAACAGTGTAAAATACTTCATTACAAGTCAAAGCCTCGACCCAAAGTCCTACTTTACTAAGGTAAAATATCCTTAAAGTATCAAAAGTAGACGTGCACATTATGTAAAACTGGCCCGTGTGACTCATATCTGACTTTATGTCATTGACAGTGATGATTCTCCGTGAGCAGAGCAAACAGGAGCACAAATCAGGAGCGATAAGAAGATAGAAACGTGTGTTTGAGGATCGATACTCTGCATCGATGTGAGGAGGATTTGGTGTGAGCAAACAGCCGGCGGCTCCCGCAGGTGATTAGACCTCGTTAAGGACGTCCGGTCCAATCATCTCAGGGAGAGAGCAAACTGGAAAATTGGTTCCTTAGTAAATGTGTGGACACGGTAAATAACCAGACCAATAAAACAGAGGGAAGGCTGCCGGACGGTCGATCCCAGAGGGGGTACAAAAAGGAGGCGGCTCGGACCCTGACAGCCAGTCTGCAGGTCTCATCTGGTCTCATCTGGTCTCATCTGGTCTCATCTGGTCTCATCTGGTCTCATCTGGTCTCATCTGGTCTCACCTGGTCTCACCTGGTCTCACCTGGTCTCATCTGGTCTCTGAGGGGGAATCTGTCCAGGTGAGTCTTTTCACACGTCCACGGAGACAGAGAAGAGCTCGTTTTGATCTCCTTTTGGGGCGGCAGTATCTCAGTCCATAGGTGACTCGGCTGGGAACCGGAGGGTTGCCGGTTCGAGTCCGTGTGGACCATGAATGGAGAGTGGACTGGTGGCTGGAGAGGTGCCAGGTCATCTAAGCCAGGCACTGTCAAGGTGCTGTTGAGGAAGGCACCGAACCCCCAACTGCCTGGGGCGCTAAGCCATTGGCAGCCCCCTCGCTCTGACATCTCTCCATTAAGTGTGTGTGTGTGTGTGTGTGTGTGTGTGTGTGTGTGTGTGTGTGTGTGTGTGTGTGTGTGTGTGTGTGTGTGTGTGTGTGTGTGTGTGTGTGTGTGTGAGATAATAGAGTGAAATCTTCTCCATTAGTTCGAGCTGTTGTTTCTTCTTTGTGTTTTTATTTGGTGCAGTGTGTTTGTTTGTCGATATTTTTGTTCATTCTCAATCTTAATGTTCTCATTGTAATGCAGGTTCTTAAAAATATGAGGATTTATTATTATTTACATTAAAAATTGACCTACACTTGGGCTGCAACTAACCATTACTTTTGAATATGCATCGATCCGACGATGAATCGATTCACAGGGAAAAATGTCCGTCCCAGTTTCTCAAAGTCCAATGCAATGTCTTTAAATGCCTTGTTTTTTTACAGTTCAAAACACAAAGATATTCAGTTTAATGAGATGCAAGACTGAGATAAACAGAAATCTCAGAGCTAAGCCTGGTTCTTCTCTACCAACCGTGTCTTCGCGGGTCTGTCTCTGTGGCTTTGTCACGTAGAAACAGGGACGAGACAAACACGAACTGTCGATGGAAGCAAAACCGTCTAAAATATAATTAAAATGCTGCAGAATTAAGATTTTAAGGACTTGGACCACCAACAAAAGGGCATTAAAGGACACGTTTGTCTGTTTGGAGGTTGTGTCTCCTCAGGAAATCATCCTCCTCTTCATTATCGTCACCATGTCGTCCGTCAGCGTGACTCAGGTGTTCGTGCTGTTGGCGCTCCTCCACCTCACCACAGCACTTCCTGTCAGGTACAATCGCCTGCACTGCTCGCACAGACGCTGCTGAATAACCAACAAGTCAAACCTCGGCCGAAGAAATCCCTCCCACACACTCCACTTCCACATGATCATAAGTGATTTTTACTACAAAACACTCATCAAAATATTATATCATACTCATGTTCTTTGTTTTTTTAACCTCAGGGATGAAGATGAGGCGGAGAGTTTCCTGACTCAGATCAGACACTTGAACGCACCGTGGTCTCTGTCAGGGATGGACTCTGCAGACGCTCTTCTCGAGGCCAGACTCAGGTGAGTTTACACCAAAATAAAGAACTACAAATGAATCTGCACTTCCCTGTGAAGCTTGTAGCTCATTCACGCACAAATACGCTATAGAGTCAAGGTTCAAATCCCTTACAGCGGCTATAATCGATATTTTATAATAGCATGTTAAGAGGTTCAAAATGAGAGATGTACCACGGGAATCTGCAGCTCCTCTCGGTTTTATGGAGCTTTAAACTCATTTTTTATCTATCCGGCTGCAACTTTACCGTTCTGGTTTACTCTCAACGCTGCCAAAGCGTAGTTTTCCGAGAAAAGCTGGGAAAAAACAGTCACTGTAAACTTTCTGTTCAGCAGCAAACAGCAGACAGACTTGGTGAACTAGCTTGGTGGCTAGGGGTTATGGTAAGGGGGTTAGGGTTAGGGGGTTAGGGTTAGAGTTTGGGGGATAGGGGTTAGGTTTTGGGTTAGGGTTAGGGTTTGGGATTAGGGTTAGGGTTAGGGTTTGGGATTAGGGTTTAGGGTTAGGGTTTAGGATTAGGGTTAGGGTTTAGGGGTTAGGGTTATTTTAGAGACTTGAAACTTTGGCTACCCCCCCTATTTCGTGGGTGCCGAGTGCACTCGTGCTGGTTTCGTTGCGATCGGACATCGGGAACCCTTTGATCTTTAACAATTGTGTGCCTATTTTTTTTTCCTTAAGTGCTCATTTGTTGAGACTTTGCCTACCCCCCTAATTATGGCCACGCGCTTTCCATTGGTACCGAGATGGAGTCTCTACGACGTTCCTATCAAAAGTTATGGCCTATTTAAAATAGGGTTAAGGTTTGGGATTAGGGTTAGGGTTAGGGTTTAGGGTTTAGGGTTAAGGTTAGGGTTAGGGTTAGGGTTTAGGATTAGGGTTAGGGTTAGGGTTAAGGGCTAGGGCTAGGGTTAGGGTTAGGGTTAGGGTTTAGGATTAGGGTTAGGGTTTAGGGTTAGGGTTAGGGTTAGGGTTAGGGTTATTTGAGAGACTTGAAACTTTGGCTACCCCCCCTATTTCGTGGGTGCCGAGTGCACTCGTGCTGGTTTCGTTGCGATCGGACATCGGGAACCCTTTGATCTTTAACAATTGTGTGCCTATTTTTTTTTCCTTAGGTGTTCATTTGTTGAGACTTTGCCTACCCCCTAATTATGGCCACGCGCTTTCCATTGGTACCAAGATGGAGTCTCTACGACATTCCTATAAAATGTTATGGCCTGTTTAAAATAGGGTTAAGGTTTGGGATTAGGGTTAGGGTTAGGGTTTAGGGTTAGGGTTAGGGTTTAGGATTAGGGTTAGGGTTTAGGGGTTAGGGTTATTTTAGAGACTTGAAACTTTGGCTACCCCCCCTATTTCGTGGGTGCCGAGTGCACTCGTGCTGGTTTCGTTGCGATCGGACATCGGGAACCCTTTGATCTTTAACAATTGTGTGCTTATTTTTTTTTCCTTAGGTGCTCATTTGTTGAGACTTTGCCTACCCCCCTAATTATGGCCATGCGCTTTCCATTGGTACCGAGATGGAGTCTCTACGACGTTCCTATCAAAAGTTATGGCCTATTTAAAATAGGATTAAGGTTTGGGATTAGGGTTAGGGTTAGGGTTAGGGTTTAGGGTTAGGGTTAGGGTTAGGGTTTAGGGTTAGGGTTAGGGTTAGGGTTTAGGGTTAGGGTTAGGGTTAGGGTTAGGGTTTAGGGTTAGGGTTAGGGTTTAGGATTAGGGTTAGGGTTTAGGGGTTAGGGTTATTTTAGAGACTTGAAACTTTGGCTACCCCCCCTATTTCGTGGGTGCCGAGTGCACTCGTGCTGGTTTCGTTGCGATCGGACATCGGGAACCCTTTGATATTTAACAATTGTGTGCCTATTTTTTTTCCCTTAAGTGCTCATTTGTTGAGACTTTGCCTACCCCCCTAATTATGGCCACGCGCTTTCCATTGGTACCGAGATGGAGTCTCTACGACGTTCCTATCAAAAGTTATGGCCTATTTAAAATAGGGTTAAGGTTTGGGATTAGGGTTAGGGTTAGGGTTTAGGGTTAGGGTTAGGGTTAGGGTTAGGGTTAGGGTTTAGGATTAGGGTTAGGGTTTAGGGGTTAGGGTTATTTTAGAGACTTGAAACTTTGGCTACCCCCCCTATTTCGTGGGTGCCGAGTGCACTCGTGCTGGTTTCGTTGCGATCGGACATCGGGAACCCTTTGATCTTTAACAATTGTGTGCCTATTTTTTTTTCCTTAGGTGTTCATTTGTTGAGACTTTGCCTACCCCCCTAATTATGGCCACGCACTTTCCATTGGTACCAAGATGGAGTCTCTACGACGTTCCTATCAAAAGTTATGGCCTATTTAAAAAAGGGTTAAGGTTTGGGATTAGGGTTAGGGTTAGGGTTTAGGGTTAGGGTTAGGGTTAGGGTTAGGGTTAGGGTTAGGGTTAGGGTTAGGGTTAGGGTTTAGGATTAGGGTTAGGGTTTAGGGGTTAGGGTTATTTTAGAGACCTGAAACTTTGGCTACCCCCCCTATTTCGTGGGTGCCGAGTGCACTCGTGCTGGTTTCGTTGCGATCGGACATCGGGAACCCTTTGATATTTAACAATTGTGTGCCTATTTTTTTTTCCTTAAGTGCTCATTTGTTGAGACTTTGCCTACCCCCCTAATTATGGCCACGCGCTTTCCATTGGTACCGAGATGGAGTCTCTACGACGTTCCTATCAAAAGTTATGGCCTATTTAAAATAGGGTTAAGGTTTGGGATTAGGGTTAGGGTTAGGGTTAGGGTTAGGGTTAGGGTTTAGGATTAGGGTTAGGGTTTAGGGGTTAGGGTTATTTTAGAGACTTGAAACTTTGGCTACCCCCCCTATTTCATGGGTGCCGAGTGCACTCGTGCTGGTTTCGTTGCGATCGGACATCGGGAACCCTTTGATATTTAACAATTGTGTGCCTATTTTTTTTCCTTAAGTGCTCATCTGTTGAGACTTTGCCTACCCCCCTAATTATGGCCACGCGCTTTCCATTGGTACCGAGATGGAGTCTCTACGACGTTCCTATCAAAAGTTATGGCCTATTTAAAAAAGGGTTAAGGTTTGGGATTAGGGTTAGGGTTAGGGTTTAGGGTTAGGGTTAGGGTTAGGGTTAGGGTTAGGGTTTAGGATTAGGGTTAGGGTTTAGGGGTTAGGGTTATTTTAGAGACTTGAAACTTTGGCTACCCCCCCTATTTCGTGGGTGCCGAGTGCACTCGTGCTGGTTTCGTTGCGATCGGACATCGGGAACCCTTTGATCTTAAACAATTGTGTGCCTATTTTTTTTTCCTTAGGTGCTCATTTGTTGAGACTTTGCCTACCCCCCTAATTATGGCCACGCGCTTTCCATTGGTACCGAGATGGAGTCTCTACGACGTTCCTATCAAAAGTTATGGCCTATTTAAAATAGGGTTAAGGTTTGGGATTAGGGTTAGGGTTAGGGTTTAGGGTTAGGGTTTGGGTTAGGGTTAGGGTTAGGGTTAGGGTTTAGGATTAGGGTTAGGGTTTAGGGGTTAGGGTTATTTTAGAGACTTGAAACTTTGGCTACCCCCCCTATTTCGTGGGTGCCGAGTGCACTCGTGCTGGTTTCGCTGCGATCGGACATCGGGAACCCTTTGATATTTAACAATTGTGTGCCTATTTTTTTTCCCTTAAGTGCTCATTTGTTGAGACTTTGCCTACCCC
>NC_139832.1:3324642-3486438 GCF_963691815.1 Echiichthys vipera
GTTGGGATAGGCGGGTGTGAATGGAATGTTTGGTTTCCCCTATGTAGTGTTTTTGGCAGAGTGTGCAGGTGATGATGTAAATGACGTTTGTGGAGGAAATGGATAATTGTCCAAGTGTGGGGAATTCTGTCTGTGTGTATGGGTTTTGGATGAATTTGCGGTGTTTGTAGTGATGATTGTACTGGAGGGGTAATGCCGGTCTATGGTCAGAGAATTTGGATCTGATGAGGATGGACTGGAGGTTTTTGTGTTTCCTGTAGGCTGAGATGACTGTGTGGTTGTGGAAGGCTGGGTGTTGAGGCTGGAGGGAGGAGAAGTTCTGTTTGACTTGGCGGTGGAAGCCTGTTATTTGGTGTGAAAAGGTGGAGACAAAAGGGATGAGATGTGTGGTTGGGGGAGGAGTGTGTTGTGTTGGGTGTCTGTGTATGTGCGGTGTGTCTGGGTCATCTCCAGGGTGGGTTGGGGAAAGGGGTAGTTTGGGGTAAGGGGAGGGTTGTGGTGGAGGGTTTCTATGATTAGGTGTCTGGTTTGGGTAGGGGAAGGGGGGTTGAAGGTTAGGTTTAGGTGTACGGGGAGGGGGGTGGGTAGGGTCAGGGGACAGGTGGGGTAGGGGGTTAGGATAGGGGGGAGGAAGTAGATGCAGGACCTGGTTCGGATGGGGGAAAGAGGGTTGGGGGTTAGGTTTAGGCATAGGGTGAGGGGAGTGGTAAGGATTAGGGGACAGGTGGGGAGTCTCTACGACGTTCCTATCAAAAGTTATGGCCTATTTAAAATAGGGTTAAGGTTTGGGATTAGGGTTAGGGTTAGGGTTTAGGGTTAGGGTTTAGGGTTTTGGGTTAAACTTGGTTTTTGCACTGGCCTAGAGTATTGTATAGAAGAAAGAAAAGGGGAAAGGGTGGAGAGGGAGAAATATATAAGAAAACAAAAAGAATAAGAAGAGTAGAGGTGGTGATTGTTTTTATTGGTAGAGGGGGGGGGGGGTAGCCTGAGTGTGGGTAGGGTTGGGATTGAACCTAGGGCTACTGGTTGGCAGCCTGCCGTCTTAAGCCTTGAGCCATTGTCCTCAGGTGGATCGTTTGTCCATAGACTTATAAGGAGCTGGATATTTGGAAAGAAATGAAAAAATATTAAAAAATAATAGAAAAAAAATTATTAAAAAAAGGGGAAAGGGGGGGGGGCAACTTATTAGAAGAAGGAAGGGAAGGAGGAAGGAAGGAAGAAGGCGGGAGTGGAGTGAGAGAAGTGGCGAAGGGACATGGTGTGTTTAGGTGTCATTGAGGCCTGCCGGGGTTATTGTGTTAAGTTTGTGGATCCAGATTTTTTCCGCTCTTTTTCTTTGTGAAGTTGTCCAGTGATTGTTGTGTTCTAGTCCTGAAATGATGAGGTGGTCGGGGGGATGGGTTTGGAAGTGTTGGACGAGAGGGGTGGTGAGTCGACCCTCCCCAATGTTGTACAGGTGTTGGGATAGGCGGGTGTGAATGGAATGTTTGGTTTCCCCTATGTAGTGTTTTTGGCAGAGTGTGCAGGTGATGATGTAAATGACGTTTGTGGAGGAAATGGATAATTGTCCAAGTGTGGGGAATTCTGTCTGTGTGTATGGGTTTTGGATGAATTTGCGGTGTTTGTAGTGATGATTGTACTGGAGGGGTAATGCCGGTCTATGGTCAGAGAATTTGGATCTGATGAGGATGGACTGGAGGTTTTTGTGTTTCCTGTAGGCTGAGATGACTGTGTGGTTGTGGAAGGCTGGGTGTTGAGGCTGGAGGGAGGAGAAGTTCTGTTTGACTTGGCGGTGGAAGCCTGTTATTTGGTGTGAAAAGGTGGAGACAAAAGGGATGAGATGTGTGGTTGGGGGAGGAGTGTGTTGTGTTGGGTGTCTGTGTATGTGCGGTGTGTCTGGGTCATCTCCAGGGTGGGTTGGGGAAAGGGGTAGTTTGGGGTAAGGGGAGGGTTGTGGTGGAGGGTTTCTATGATTAGGTGTCTGGTTTGGGTAGGGGAAGGGGGGTTGAAGGTTAGGTTTAGGTGTACGGGGAGGGGGGTGGGTAGGGTCAGGGGACAGGTGGGGTAGGGGGTTAGGATAGGGGGGAGGAAGTAGATGCAGGACCTGGTTCGGATGGGGGAAAGAGGGTTGGGGGTTAGGTTTAGGCATAGGGTGAGGGGAGTGGTAAGGATTAGGGGACAGGTGGGGAGTCTCTACGACGTTCCTATCAAAAGTTATGGCTTATTTAAAATAGGGTTAAGGTTTGGGATTAGGGTTAGGGTTAGGGTTTAGGATTAGGGTTAGGGTTTAGGGGTTAGGGTTATTTTAGAGACTTGAAACTTGGGCTACCCCCCCTATTTCGTGGGTGCCGAGTGCACTCGTGCTGGTTTCGTTGCGATCGGACATCGGGAATCCTTTGATATTTAACAATTGTGTGCCTATTTTTTTTTCCTTAAGTGCTCATTTGTTGAGACTTTGCCTACCCCCCTAATTATGGCCACGCGCTTTCCATTGGTACCGAGATGGAGTCTCTACGACGTTCCTATCAAAAGTTATGGCCTATTTAAAATAGGGTTAAGGTTTGGGATTAGGGTTAGGGTTAGGGTTTAGGGTTAGGGTTAGGGTTAGGGTTAAGGGTTAGGGTTAGGGTTTAGGATTAGGGTTAGGGTTTAGGGGTTAGGGTTATTTTAGAGACTTGAAACTTTGGCTACCCCCCCTATTTCGTGGGTGCCGAGTGCACTCGTGCTGGTTTCGTTGCGATCGGACATCGGGAACCCTTTGATATTTAACAATTGTGTGCCTATTTTTTTTTCCTTAAGTGCTCAGTTGTTGAGACTTTGCCTACCCCCCTAATTATGGCCACGCGCTTTCCATTGGTACCAAGATGGAGTCTCTACGACGTTCCTATCAAAAGTTATGGCCTATTTAAAATAGGGTTAAGGTTTGGGATTAGGGTTAGGGTTAGGGTTTAGGATTAGGGTTTAGGGTTAGGGTTAGGGTTAGGGTTTAGGATTAGGGTTAGGGTTTAGGGGTTAGGGTTATTTTAGAGACTTGAAACTTTGGCTACCCCCCCTATTTCGTGGGTGCCGAGTGCACTCGTGCTGGTTTCGTTGCGATCGGACGTCGGGAACCCTTTGATCTTTATTAATTGTGTGCCTATTTTTTTTTCCTTAGGTGCTCATTTGATGAGACTTTGTCTACCCCCCTAATTATGGCCACGCGCTTTCCATTGGTACCGAGATGGAGTCTCTACGACGTTCCTATCAAAAGTTATGGCCTATTTAAAATAGGGTTAAGGTTTGGGATTAGGGTTAGGGTTTAGGGTTAGGGTTAGGGTTAGGGTTAGGGTTTAGGGGTTAGGGTTATTTTAGAGACTTGAAACTTTGGCTACCCCCCCTATTTCGTGGGTGCCGAGTGCACTCGTGCTGGTTTCGTTGCGATCGGACATCGGGAACCCTTTGATATTTAACAATTGTGTGCCTATTTTTTTTTTCCTTAAGTGCTCATTTGTTGAGACTTTGCCTACCCCCCTAATTATGGCCACGCGCTTTCCATTGGTACCGAGATGGAGTCTCTACGACGTTCCTATCAAAAGTTATGGCCTATTTAAAATAGGGTTAAGGTTAGGGTTAGAGAGACTAGCTGGTGAACTCGTGGAGCGTTCAGAAGCTACAGCGACTGATATCAGGAGTTGATAGAGATTATTACATTCATCAGGTGGACACTGTTGTGGAAAATGGATTTATTCAACAAACAGGATCAGCTTTTTCTCCGTGGTTCATTTTGACAAAGTATTTTCCTCTGCAGACAAAAATACGTTCACCCCTGCTTCCTCACAAGGCTCAGAGTTTAGCAAGAATGACCCCGTACCCACTGGTGCTCAGCCTTTTAGAGGAGGAGACCCCCCCATCCAGACTGACAAGGTCACAAGGTCATAGATAGAACGAACTGTCTTTGGCTGTTGCATTACGTTCTGATTTTATGTTGTTCCAGCTCTTTATTTTAACCTGTACGATGTAATATTCTGTGAATGGTTAGTCTGAGTCTACTACATACTGTCTTGTCTTGATAAAAGCACAAAGACAAAAGCAAAATAACATCTAAATTGTGAATTTGCATCAAAAACTATACGATTATTGCTGATTGTGTTTCAGGCAGCTGCTGTCTGCAGGACTGGACCGCAGGAGGCAGCTCGGGGACATCGAGTTTTCCAACAGATACGCAGAGTTCCTGCGATCCAAAGCCAAACACACCTCCGTCTGCGCCTTCCTGCGTCGCATGCAGGGTGTAAAGAAGAGGTGCGACACTTCAGACACATTATCACAGATGTCATAAACTGTGATAAAACACAAGGACACACAAACTGCTGTGCTAATGGGAAAACAAACATTTTCAGTCTGTTGTTATAACAAGAAAATGTCTTGTTAATAGGACGTCTGTTTCTTGTATAGAAAATATACATAAATATAAAAAATGACATCATAAAGAGAAGATAAGTTTGCTTTCCAGCAGTATCCTCAAAGCAATTTCAGTCCAAAGCAACTGGACTTGGTTGTTTGTCTAGAAAGACATTTTCACCTCTCATCCAAGAGGCTTCATCAGTTCATGTACGCATCTGACCAGGCTGGGACTGGACCAGGACCAGGACCAGGACCAGGCTGGGACTGGACCAGGACCAGGACCAGGCTGGGAGTTGTCCAACTAACTGGTGTGGAGATCCAGGTATTTAACCTCTCACAAGGCCGATGATGTCACTGGAACCCTTTGTGCTCCAGGTGCCAACGCCCGTCGTTAGAGTGACAGTCGTTAGTGGAAGTTGGTTTGGACTTGGTTAGTGCTCTATTGAGTCTGAACGACAGTCGTTGGGGTCACACGGGGCCATTTGTGAACAGTTGGTCCCGAACCTGGTCCTGGTCCTGGTCCTGGTCCTGGTCCTGATCCAGTCCCAGCCTGGTCAGATGCGTACATGAACTAATGAAGCCTCTTGGATGAGAGGTGAAACGTCTTCCTAGACAAATAACCAAGTCCAGTTGCTTTTAACTGAAATTGCTTTGAGGACAACGATGAGCTGGACGAATGAGAACATTCACAGGCCTCTCCAGCAGTGTTTCACTTTTGCTGTGTTTTTGTCCGCAGCGGGATGGGAGGAGACTTGGAGAGGGTGAACCTGCTGCTGAAACAGTACATGTGTCCGTCCGTCTACAACAACTGGCCGACCGACCTGTAGAAGACAAAAGAGAAAAAGATAATGAAACTGTTGTTAGAGGGACAAACGTGTTTCTGACCTTTGTATGTAACTGTAATCGTATTTAATGTGAAAACACAGATTTCTTTGTTATTAAAAATATGTTTTATGAAGTACTTTACATGCTTGGTGTGCTTGTTAACTTCACATTTAGCCTGTATTAATGAGTACTGGTAATTTAAACTTGTACTACGTAAGAATTGAGATACCTTGTTTCTAGCGGCCTCTTTGGCGGTGAGATGTAACTGCAGGCGAGCCTGTTCTTTCAGAGCCTCCATCTTGTCGCAGTCACGGTCGCTAGGTGTTGACTTTTCCTTTTTTTGCTCTATTGTAAACTTTTTGAGTCACCTCTCTACTTCCAGACCTTAAATCCACACACACACACACACACACACACACACACACACACACACACACACACACACACACACACACACACACACACACACACACACACACACACACACACACACACGTTCCTATTACACCTCTGCCCTTACTACGAGCCTGACCCAAGTTGGAAGTTCCCAAATTCAGATTACAAGTGAACGCAGCATAACCGGCAGTGGCGAGCTCCAGCTGCAGAACAACGGCTGGCAGCAGCGTCACTAACATGGCGGCATATTTCCATTTAGATAGGGAACGTCTCCACAGACATCTGGTAACGATGAACCCTGGGCGCCTCCCTAGGGAGGTGTTCCAGGCACGTCCAGCTGGGAGGAGGCCTTGGGGAAGACCCAGGACCAGGTGGAGAGATTAGATCTCCACACTGGCCTGGGAACGCCTCAGGATCCCCCAGTTGGAGCTGGTTAATGTGGCCCGGGAAAGGGAAGTTTGGGCTCCCCTGCTAAAGCTGCTGCCCCCGAGACCCGACCCCGGATAAGAGGCTGAAGATGAGATGAGATGAGATCGCTCTGTGCCACGCTCTCGATTCAAGAATAAAATTCAGTCTTGATCTGCGAACCTCCGCATCTGAGTCCTCATTCCTGTCTGGGCCTGACATTAAAATTCATCCAGATACATCAAATATAAAAAAAACAATTACCACATTTTACACTTTGACTTTTCATACTTTAAGTGCATTTTGCTTTAAATTAAACTTACAAACTTTAACTCCTATAAAGTTTAATTCTTCACGTTTGTAAAAGCTTTTACAGTGAATACAGTGAAATTAAAGTTTTTCTAAATTGTTGTATGACTTTATATATTACTATATTATTTATTGTTAAAGGTAAGATCATGGTATATTATTGTTAGCTATAATTGTTATATAAAAAGGTTATTTTTATGAGAAATGATTGTGTAAGTTCTATTGTTTATTATTAACTAGTGTATTAACTTTTATTAGATTAATACATGGAAGACAGCTCTTATTATAAAGCATCTAAAGGTAAACTGCCTATAAAAAGGCTGGCTCCTGAATCCTTCAACTTCAGACGGTTTACCACGGCCAGTGATGTCTGCATGTTGGAGATCCTAATGTCAGCAGCGTCACTAACATGGCAAGGCATTCGCAGGTCTCTGCTGATCGTGGTGGTGCCTGCTGCCGTGGTCCTACATGACGCTTCCTGCTGCTATTATCACTGTTACTCATATGTACTGTCACTACAAGCGGCCGAAATTTGTTTCCTGAGGAGGGGGGCTGGAGTCTCCCTTAGAGAGAGGGGGAGAAGTTCAGCATCCGTGAGGAACTCGGAGTAGAGCCGCTGCTCCTTTGCGTTGAAAGGAGCCAGTTGAGGTGGTTCAGGATCATCTAGTAAGGATGAACCCTGGGCGCCTCCCTAGGGAGGTGTTCCAGGCACGTCCAGCTGGGAGGAGGCCTCGAGGAAGACCCAGGACCAGGTGGAGAGATTAGATCTCCACACTGGCCTGGGAACGCCTCAGGATCCCCCAGTTAGAGCTGGTTAATGTGGCCCAGGAAAGGGAAGTTTGGGGTCCCCTGCTAAAGCTGCTGCCCCCGAGACCCGACCACGGATAAGAGGCTGAAGATGAGATGAGATAAAATCTGTAGCCATAAAAACACCATCAGTGGTGTGTCTCTCTGTGTCGTAGCTGCTATTGCCACTACTCATCATTTATCATGTTTGCCACCATAATTATTATAATTTTCATAATCTATCACCTTCGCTGTGCTTGTTTCTGCTATTCTGCTGCATTAACTGCCATAACATATAAGTCATATTCACATTACTATAGATATTATTATAGTTACTGTTACTCTTTGATTGCTTGCATTTCTGGAAGTGTGTCTGTCTCTTTCCCTTTTGTCATTCCTTTTCTCTCTCTCTCTCCTTTTCTTCCTCTCTCCGGTGCAGACTTATATCCTAAGAAAATGTCACTTTGTCACTTTATATCATCACTGCACCACTTTATTCAGTTGTACTGTAACTTACTGCTGCTACATTTCACTGTGGTTTACTGTAACGTGTCTCAGTAAAATGCTGCTACACTGTACTTCACTGTAACTGTACTTCTGTCAGAAATGCTGCTACACTTTTAACACTGTTATCACTTATCGCTCGTTATCACTTATTTAGTTTGTACTTATTTTACTTCAACATGCTGCTAAACTGCACGCTGCGTATTGTTGTATATTGTATAAACCTGCGTTTAACCACAATGTCTGTTGCACTCTGTCACATTTAGTTATTGTTTGATTAATTTTATGTTAGCTTTATTTTGATTGATGTTTTTATGCTTATTGTTACTCTGATCCTTTCCAATCTATGTATTGAAACTGTTGCACAATAATTTCATTCATTCATTCATTCATCTTCAACCGCTTGTCCCGGGGTCGGGGTCGCGGGGGGCTGGAGCCGATCCCAGCTGACAACGGGCGTGAGGCGGGGTCCACCCTGGACAGGACGCCAGTCTGTCTCTGTTCGTCTCTATGTGCCCTGTGATAGACAATAATTTCCCTCGGGATAAATAAATAAAGATTCTTGAATCTTGAATCTTGAATCTTAAATCTTGAAAAAACAAAATACTACCTCTACCTCTGGACGTCAAAGGTCAAAGTGTAACCACACATGATGGTTTGAATGGAGCTATAGCACATTTTGGACATTTTAAAGCAGCTCTAGTTGCAGTAAATGTAATTTGGATATCTCCATTTTGGACGTGTAACCCCCAAAGGAATCCAACCTTCTGCATTAAATACATTTACGATGTCTAAGGCTTCCTTTCTGTAATTGAGTTGTTTGTTCCATCACTGTTGTCAACCATAAATGGAAACTTGGCGACAAGATCTGCTGATAAAGGGAGAGGGGAGAAGAGGATCACAGAGGGCATGCTTATAAAACATTCATTTACAACGCTTCATTACGGCTATTATTAATTATTTTCGCTTCTGTGTACGTGTAAACATTTAACCGTGATAGGCCTCGAGTCAAACTCATCAAATAAAGGAGAATTTGTCACCAAAAAAGAAGAAATGTTATATGACTTCCAAGCAAACATGCGTGTGCGTTGGGTTTTTACGACAGGGAAAAGTCCACCGCGGCCATAAAGCCGAGCAGATAAGCCGAGAACAGAGACGGACGAGGATCAGTTCAGACAGGACGGACAGAGACATGGACGGGATTCATCCGCGCCTCACTGTGAGGACGTCCTTTGGGTTTTTACTTCTGATTCTGCTTCAAACGTCCACTTCACGCGCCCAGAACAGTGAGTACTGAAATGTGCTGCTTCACCTGAGGCTTGTTTGTTTTATCTGTGACTGGTGGTGTCTTCGAAAACCAATAACAGTGTCCAGACAGACCGACTCTAACGACTCGTAATGTGTGAATTTAGATAAATAATGTACAGAAAACCAGAGGGAGCTCAGACGACTGAAACAGGAAATAGTGGAACATTTGTTTGTTTGCGTAGGCTAGAGAGGTGAGGGGTGAAAACATTTACAAACGTTCTATTTAGGCTTTCAAACTATGATTATCGACGATTTATGAACTGGTCTGAGGTTAATTTTGGGCTTTCTTAAAGGTTGAATATGGAGAATGAGCCGAACGCCGCCATCTAGTGTCTAAAGATTGTAGTCGCAACAACAAAAAAAAGGGTAAATGGACTTGTACTTATAAAGCGCCTTTGCAGTCTTCTGACTACTCAAGGCGCTTTCACACTACTTGATGGCATTGGACATCTATATACCATCTAATCCATGGGTGTCAAAGTGATCCAGTAAAGGGCCGCTGTGGCTGCAGGTTTTCATTCCAACCAAGCAAGAACACACCTGACTCGACTTACTCAATCACCTGAACTGTCTTCACACAGTTGATTTGTTGGACCAGGTGTGTTTTTGATTGGTTGGAATGAAAACCTGCAGCCACAGCGACACTTTACTGGATCACTTTGAGACCCTTGATCTAATCTAACCATTCACACACATTCACACACCCATGAGCAGCACAGGGAGCAATTTGGGGGTCCAGTGTCTTGCTCAAGGACACTTTGACATGCGGACCAGGGAAGCTGGGGATCGAATCTCCAATCTCTCGAATGGAGGACGACCCACTCTACTACTGAGCCACAGTTGAGCTGCAAGGTTCATTGCTGAGTGTGTCAGCGATCAGCCTGCTCCATGTCAAGTGATGATTCATACAGGGTAACGATTTATTGGACTAATTAATTTTACAACACTATTTAACGTCCAGTCTTCAACTGAAGTCTTTCTTTGAGCGCTGTGTAATCGATTAACTAGCTCTCAACTCAAAATGATTCCTTGTTCCTATAGCAACAACAGACAAACCTGGCAACCAGCAACGCCCAACGCTATTGGCTGCTACAACGGAAACAGAACGTGACAGAAATTCATTGTCAAACCCGTCAAAAAGATCTTTAAATATTAATTCAGACAATGGAAAAGCAATATTTTCATTCTGTACCCCTCAAATACGCCCCTTGGGTGTATTTTTTTTTTTTTAAATATAGCTTTTAATAACGATTCTACATATTCAACCTTTAAACAGCAGATTGCTGCATGAAGCACAATATTATATGCACGTTAAATCACATTCATCTGTGTACAGTCCTGCCTCGCACCAGCTAGACTCAACTCAGCTACTGGCAATTACCTCAAAATGGTTTCCAGAACCAAGCTGAAGTGCACGTGCTGTGGGAGAGGAAAACAGACTCATAAAATGCATGATACAAATAAATCCATAAAAAAACGCAGTGACACCTTCAGATTCCAGTGGCAGAAGCTCAGTGGATTATGTTACCTGCGTTTCGTGCTAATCAGACCAACTTGTCATCTGTTGTTGACTGTTCTATAAGATCAACTCGTATATCGAAACATATTTTTCTGCTTTTTTTGAGATTTGACGACTGTTTAAGGCGCCTTTCAGTTGGAAAAGGACCGATATACTGGGCTTCATTGAATAAATAATACTTTCCAAACATGGATACATGGAGAGGAAGCAGAACTGCCAAGTATGAATCATTTGAGAAGAAGCAGTTGGGGGTTCTGTGCCTTGCTCAACAGCACCCCGGCAGTGCCCAGGAGATGAACTGGCACCTCTCCAGCCACCAGTCCACGCTCCATACATGGTCCACACAGGGACCTGAACCAGCGACCCTACGGTTCTCCAGCCAAGTCACCTATGAGCTGAGCTACTGCCGCCCCTAACTCAATATTTACGGTTTATTTTATAGTTTGTTGAACTACAACTGGCACCAGTCGATGGTGATGTTGGGTTCAGGTTAGCATAGCAGAAAACAAGTAGTTGTTCTAAATAACACTTTTTGTGCAACTTAAGACACATCATCAGACTTGACACATGGGTTCATCGGGTGTTTTGGGTCTCACAACAGACACCCTCGCCCAGGGGACCCAGCCGGGGTGATCAAGTCCCGGCTTAGAGATAATATGAACTGAAGAAGCCTTCTTGGAAGAGAGCTGAAACATCTTTAAGTATCTTCAACCAAACTGTTGCTCAAGGTTCAACCCTTTCTTGGATTTGGGGCTATGAATATGTTTGGGCTCAGGTTACATAAGGGGAAACACAAAGCAAATGGAGAAACAGAACTTCATACTGGTATCCATGTCAGCAACTGCTGCACCAATTTACATCAGGTTTCAGTCTCGCCGCTCCATGTCTGTTGACTTTACAACATGAAAAGAAAGTATTGATACATAGGAAACCATTATTTTTAACCAAGAGCATCTTGAAAAAATCAAGTGCTTAAGACAACACCTGAACAAGCCTCAAACAAACAAGTGGCGTCGGTGTTTATTCCCATTTTAAGTGAACGCAGCATAAAAGGACACAGGTGGCAACTTTACATGTTAATACTTGTACTTTAATACTGCATAACTCCTACTAATATTTTGTTTGATTTTTATTTAGCAATGTTGGCATTTTTTTCAACTTGTGAGTCTTTGTGTATGTCATCATGGCAAAATGTGGCTTTGGAGATGCCACGAACTTTGAGTAGATTTTTCGAGGTGTTTTGTTACTGCGATGGTATCGCAACCGCAAGATGAAGCCATGAAACTGTGCGGTTGTGGAGATGAAATCAAAATGAAGGCCATGTCCAGTTGTTGTGATCCCAGTAAGGGTATTCCCTCATTTTAGGCTCCTGGCCCTGTTTGGCACCATGGTCTGTTAAGTTTTTCATGTTTTGGTGCTAGCACTCGCTGTACTGGACACACTGATATCCATTTTCTAATTTTTTCTTCTTCTCTTCCAACAGTCTGTTCTGCACCTCCACAGGTAAATTTTAAAGAAAACAATACTGTGGGTGATGTTGTGCAGCCGATCACAGTCCTACCAGGGGTGACCCTCCAGTTCAATCCTCCCCCTGCAAATCCCGACAACCCATTCAGCCTCGAAGGAAACAATCTAACAGCTGCAAGGGTGCTCGACTATGAGGTACTGTATGTCACGACTAATGGTGTAACCCAGATCCAAACCCATGTATGAGTTTAGACACTAGTGTGTGAAAATACCCTACTGTTAGACATTATGTTTGTTTTGTTTGCAGGCTTCAAATACGCATGAAGTCGAGATCACCTGCACTGAAACAGCCTCGGGCCGTTTGGTAAGTTTTTGAAGAGGTTCTATGGGAGCTTGAGAAGGCTGTAAAGGTTCTTGATGAAGTTTTACAGATGCTTAATGAGCATATATAGGCTTTTATAAATATTGTACAAGGGCTTGAGGAGGTTCTCCAAGGGCTTGATGAAGTTGTAATTGGGCTTTGAAGAGGTTCTACAGGTTCTTGAGAAGGCTGTTCTTGAGAAGGCTGTTCCCAGGTTCTCCATGGACTTTTGTACAGCTTTTTGAGAAGGATGTAAAGGTTCTTGATGAAGTTCTGCTTGAGGAGCTGACATGGGTTCTTGAAAGTATTGTTCAGGTGCTTGAGAAGGTTGTCCAAAAGCTTGAGGAAAATGTAATTGGTGCTTGAAAAAGTTGTACAGGTTCTTGAGAAGGCTGTTCTTGAAGAGGTTCTCCATTTGCTTGAAGTGGTTTTAAGGTTTGGGGTTCTTGAGAAGATTATTGGTACTTGCGTAGGGTGCTTAAGGAGGCTCCCAAGGGGCTGGACAAAAGTTGTTCAGCTTCTTGAGAAGGTTCTCTAAGGATTTGACACGTGTACAGCTTTTTAAGAAGGATGTAAAGGTTCTTGATGAAGTTCTGCTTGAGGAGCTGACATGGGTTCTTGAAAGTATTGTACAGGTGCTTGAGAAGGTTGTCCAAAAGCTTGAGGAAGATGTAATTGGTGCTTGAAAAGGTTGTACAGGTTATTGAGAAGGCTGTACTTGAAGAGGTTCTCCATTTGCTTGAAGTGGTTTTAAGGTCTGGGGTTCTTGAGGAGATCATTGGTGCTTGTAGATGTTAAAAAGGTGTTTAAGAAGGTTCTCCAGGGACTTTTGTTCAGCATCTTGAGAAGGATGTAAAGGTTCTGGATGAAGTTCTGCTTGGGGAGCCTACAAAGGTTGTTGAAAGTATTGTACAGGTGCTTGAGCGGGTTCTCCAAGTGCTTGAGGAAGATGTAATTGGTGCTTGAAAACGTTGTACAGGTTCTTGAGAAGGCTGTACTTGAAGAGGTTCTCCATTTGCTTGAAGTGGTTTTAAGGTTTGGGGTTCTTGAGGAGATCATTGGTGCTTGTAGATGTTATAAAAGGTGCTTAGGAAGGTTCTCCAGGGACTTTTGTACAGCTTTTTAAGAAGGATGTAACAGTTCTCGATGAAGTTCTGCTCGGGGAGCCTACATAGGTTCTTGAAAGTATTGTACAGGTGCTTGAGCGGGTTCTCCAAGTGCTTGAGGAAGATGTAATTGGTCTTTGAAGAGGTTCTATAGGTTCTTGAGATGGCTGTACTTGAAGAGGTTCTCCATGTGCTTGAGGAGATCTTGAAGTTTGAGGTTCTTGAGAAGATTATTGGTACTTGCATAGGGTGCTTAAGGAGGTTCTCAAGGGGCTGGACAAAAGTTGTTCAGCTTCTTGAGAAGGTTCTCTAAGGATTTGACACGTGTACAGCTTTTTAAGAAGGATGTAACGGTTCTCGAGGAAGTTCTGCTCAGGGAGCCTACAAAGGTTCTTGAAAGTATTGTACAGGTGCTTGAGCGGGTTCTCCAAGTGTTTGAGGAAGATGTAATTGGTCTTTGAAGAGGTTCTATAGGTTCTTGATAAGGCTGTACTTGAAGAGGTTCTCCATGTGCTTGAGGAGATCTTGAAGTTTGAGGTTCTTGAGAAGATTATTGGTACTTGCAAAGGGTGCTAAAGAAGGTTCTCAAGGGGCTGGACAAAAGTTGTTCAGCTTCTTGAGAAGGTTCTCTAAGGATTTGACACGTGTACAGCTTTTTGAGAAGGACGGAAATGTTCTTGATGAAGTTCTGCTTGAGGAATCTATATGGTTTCTTGAAAATATTGTACAGGTGCTTGAAGAGGTTCTCCAGGTGCTTGAAGTGGTTTTGAGGTTTGGGGTTCTTGAGGAGATCATTGGTGCTTGCAAAGGGTGCTTAAGAAGGTTCTCATGGGGCTGGACAAAAGTTGTTCAGCTTCCTGAGAAGGTTGTACAGCAGCTTGAGGAGCTTATACAGGTTCTCAAAGGGATCTTTAAAGAGTTTGTACAGATTCCTGAGATGGTTATAAAAGCTTTCAAAGAGGTTATAGAGGTGTGTGAGCAGGTTCTCTGGGAGTCCTTAGAGGTTTTACAGATTATTGAAAATGTTGTAAAGGATCTTGAAGTGACTCCACTGGGTCTTGATGCTGATACACATTAAAGCACATCACGCAGACAGAAAACCAGGTCACATGTTTCCTTTTTACAGAGTCATGCAGCTAAAACATGTCAGAAATTTGTGTCTACGATTTATTTTGTATTCTCAATATTTTTAGTCACATATTATTTTCAAGTGGTAGAAAAGATGCAAAACATGACCTTTAAACTACTTTAATTTCTGTCTCTTTTTTTTAACAGTTCCCTCTAACCATTGTTGTCGTTTTGCTCAATTTGAATGATAACCCCCCGGTCTTTGCTCAGAACATCTACCCCATCAACGTCAATGAGGTAAGTCTGATAAATAACTTTAAATTCACAGGAACTGCTGTTCATCATTGTAGTTTTTTGTTTGTTTCTAGCTTCAGGTACCTTACCAATAACTAAATGTTGTTTACTGGATTAAAAACTCATTTTCATCCAGTGTTACTATCCAACTTCCTCTGAAATACAAAAATATGTCCCTATATTTCAACATACCTTTGGTCTGTAGCTGATTTGTTATTGGCCCTCTTTTGTTGCAAGATGCCAATATCACTATGCACAAAGCCAGTTCATAGATAAATGGTTTTCCCAGTCCCAGTCCCGACATATCCATATATACACCATATCCATATCCATCCAACACCTTTGGCATGAACTGCAACACCCACTGGGTGCCAGACCTGATCACCCAACATCAGTGTCATTAAATCTCTTGTGGCTGAATGGGGGCAAATCCCTGCAGCCAGGTTCAACATCTTGGGGAAAGACTGAAACCAGAAAAGCCTGTTACAGCAGCATTTGCCCAATATTTTGGAACATCATGTTGAACACATACTTTTGGCCATGAAGAGTATATAACTTTACCTTTAGATAGGTCTGTTGATGACTTTTCTGTGTTGTGGCAGCTAATGTAGGGTTGCCAAACTGTGTTTCATGTATCACATCACACTGTCACTGACTGTTTTTGTCCCAGATGACTCCTGTTGACACAAGCGTCGGCAGCTTCCCTGCCACAGACTTAGACGGTGAAAGGCTCTACTACACACTGACGTCTGAATCTGTAAGATCTTATGTTTGTTTTTCTTTTAACTCTCAGAGAGTCCAACATTTAGATACATCCTCTTGTTGTTTGTCTTTCACAGAGTCACGAGAGGTGTTCATTTAATCTTCTGTACACATATGTGACCAGGATGTGTTTAGCATAGCTTAATGGAAACAGAGGGAATCTGCTAGCTCAAGAAGCAGATCTAAATAGTTTTTATTGTCCTGTTTGATTTCTGCAGAACGGCTTTAAACTGAGGTCCAGTACCAGCCCGGATCTCTTCGTTAAGACACCTCTTGAGTACGAGAAAGTCCAATCTGTCAAACTGATATTATTCGCTCAGGTGAGTACTGCCCACTGCTGGTTCTATCACTGATCTCCTTTTGATCTCTGGAGGTCAGGTATGCTTTCTTATACGTTCAGACAGCAAATGAACATGGGCAGCTGTGGCTCCCGGGGTTGAGTCCGTCATCAATCGATTCCTGGCTTCTTCTGTGCACACGTCGAAGTGTTCCTGAGCAAGGCATTAAACCCTCCTGAAGTGCTTCAGTGCATTGGCATGCTAAGTCACGACTTTTAGCTGGAATAACAAAGCATTTTCTAACTTTGATAAAGACAAGTTAGCTAAAACATTCGGAAAGAAAAGCGAGTAAAGAAAATTAAATAATCTTCCACTAACTTGGCCATAGATGAGAAAGACATCCGTAACCATGGTAATTGTCTATGAAAATAATGGCGACAACAGTAGCTTTTTTAAGCTCACAGAAGTGAGATGAAAATTGTCTGAAAACTAATAAATATTGTCGTCAAAAGACTAAGAAACTAAATCAAAATCAGGTTAATTTAAAAACTGGTGTTTTCAGGGCATGGGCGATACGGTGCTGTAGTGGTTAGCACTGTCGCCTCACAGCGAGAAGGTTTCTGGTTTCGCTGGGGTCCTTCTGTGTGGAGTTTGCATGTTCTCCCCGTGTCTGCGTGGGTTTTCTCCGGGTTCTCCGGTTTCCTCCCACAGTCCAAAGACGTGCAGGTGTTCGGTTCATTGATGACTCTAAATCACCCGTAGGTGTGAATGGTTGTCTGTCTCTGTTCGTCTCTATGTGTCCTGTGATAGACTGGCGTCCTGTCCAGGGTGGACCCCGCCTCACGCCCGATGTCAGCTGGGATCGGCTCCAGCCCCCCACGACCCCGACAGGGACAATCGGTTAAAGATGAATGACTGAATGAATGAATGAATGTTTTCAGGGCATTTAAATCTTTTTGAAATGTTTGGACATCACAGAATCAAGAGTCTAGTTTGAGACTAGTTTCTCAGACACCTGCCAACCGTCAAACTCTACGTTGCACTGAAATAATCGATTGTGATTCCTTTTTTTTTTTAAGGACTCTCCGTTTACACCGGCCAGTAGCAGGGTTTCATTCACTGCCACCACCACCATCATGGTCACCATCTTAGATGTGGACAACAGACCGCCGTGGTTCCAGCCCTGCAAAAGGCACGAAATCGGGGGCGCTGTGGTCTGTCAGGGCACCGGCTACACCGGCAGAGTCAACTTAAATGAACAAGAGGTGCGACACTTCATCTGTAAAAGTCCAAAAATCCAAAATATAAGTCCAATCTATGAGTAGCCAATGAGCAAGCTCTGTGGGTGAAACTCCGGATATGTTTGAAACATACTAGTTGGAGCATTGTCACATAAAGTCAAAGAGTTTCTATCTGTTGTAAATATCGACACTGGACGATCTTTATCCCTCAGTTTCCTCGATCTCACACCAACAACTTTGTCTTTAAACTTGACGCCATGAATCATACGAACAGGGATAATGGAACAACCACTTTCAAAAGCAGTGATTAAGCTGCACTGAGGTGGAAAAGTTGGTTTATCAATGTGAGGAAAGTGTAAAAATGGAAACAGACTTGGTGAATGAATCATGATGTACATGAAGCGTGTGACTTACACACAAATTACACATTTCCCTCATGTTTTCCAACATTTGAGGTTTGACTGGAAGTCATTTAATTACCTCATGTTGTTGCGCCTTCTATGGCATTATTAGTTGAATGGCGGCCACGTCTCGATGGTAAAGGTTGTAAAGGTTTGGCAATGATCTTGAATGGTTAAGGTTAAACATTGATCTTAGATGGTTAAAGTTAAATGAGTTAGTTAATTATTCTCATGAGTTCTTGGGAGTTTTTGTAAGTTTTCGTAAGTTTTCCAGAATTTTTTTTGCATTTTGGTGAGTTTTTATTTGTTCTCATAGGTTTTCATGAGTTCTTCTGGGTACTTGTAAGTTTTCCATGAGTTTTTGTGCGTTTTTTTAGAGTTTTTGTGCATTTTTGTGAGTTTTCATGAAATTTTGTGTGTTTTTCATGAATTCTCATTGGTTTTTCATGAGTTCTTGTGGGTTCTCGTAAGTTTTCCATGAGTTTTTGTGCGTTTTTGTGAATATTCATGAATTTTTGTGTGTTTTCATGAGTTCTCGTGAGTTCTCGTAAGTTGAGACGAGATTTTTTTAGGGGTTTTTTGCGTTTTTGTGAGTTTTCATGAAATTTTGTGTGTTTTTCATAAAGTCTCATAGGTTTTCATGAGTTCTTCTGGGTTCTCGTAAGTTTTCCGTGAGTTTTTGTGAGTTTTTTTGCATTTTTGTGAGTTTTTCGTGAATTTTTTATGTGTTCTCATAAGTTCTCCCAGGTTTTCATGAGTTCTTGTGGGTTCTCGTAAGTTTTCCATGAGTTTTTGTGCGTTTTTGTGAATATTCATGAATTTTTGGGTGTTTTCATAAGTTCTCATAGGTTTTCATGAGTTCTTGTGTGTTCTCGTAAGTTTTCCGTGAGTTTTTTTGAGGGTTTTTTTTGCGTTTTTGTGAGTTTTCATGAAATGTTGTGTGTTTTTCATAAAGTCTCATAGGTTTTAATGAGTTCTTGTGGCTTCTCGTAAGTTTTCTGTGAGTTTTTGTGAGTTTTTTTGCATTTTTGTGAGTTTTTCGTGAATTTTTTGTGTTCTCATAAGTTCTCCCAGGTTTTCATGAGTTCTTCTGGGTTCTCGTAAGTTTTCCGTGAGTTTTTGTGAATATTCATGAATTTTTGTGTGTGTTTCCATAAGTTCTCATAGGTTTTCATGAGTTCTTGTGAGTTCTCGTAAGTTTTCCGTGAGTTTTTGTGCGTTTTTTTGAGGGGTTTTTTGCGTTTTTGTGAGTTTTCTTGAATTTTTGTGTGTTTTTCATAAGTTCTCATAGGTTTTCATGATTTCTTGTGAGTTCTCGTGAGTTCTCGCAGAGTTTTCACAGAAGTTTTCGCTGATCTAAGGTTACCATCCAGACATAACCTTTAATGTCACCCGACTGGAGAATAAGCGCCACCAACTGTTTCTCTTGATGAACAAACTCACAGTAATTGACATTAAATGCATTTTACTTTGCTAATTTCCTTAAAATTAGTTTAAAATTTGTGTTCATATTTGGATGGACGCTTGGCTAATCTCTCCTCTGAGACTTTCATCCTGTTGAGGATTGAGTTAAAGATCTAAAAAGAGACAGAAGTAGTTGAAAAAGAGAGCTAAAGAGAGTCCAAACCCCTCACGCTTCCACACACCTGAACAATCCCTGCGTAAGGTATTCGTGATTGTTGCCAGACACATGATGATGATCAGTGCTTTCTTCTCTGCAGACTGGACCGTTAGCTCTGGAACCAGGACCACTGTACGCCATCGATGGAGACTTGGGGATAAATGAAGGGATAACATACTCGTTCCTGGGTGGTAAGCAAGCTGGATTGAAAACCAAACCACTGTAGTTAATTATAGTCTGACGTTGATGATTGGCAGGTGGAAGCAGCTCAGTCTGTATGTGTTTCAGGAGACGCTGGAGGTCTGTTTGCGATCAATCCAAACACGGGGAACATCAGCATGCTGAAGCCGGCCGACGTGTTGGGAACAATCAGTCTGACAGTTGTGGTAAAGACAAAACATTCCCTTTTTTTTAATAATCCAATTTGTTTATTTGATGGTGTCTTTAATATTTTTACTGTTGGATCTAATTAATTGAAAATTAAATTCATCCTTTAAATCAATAAATACACCCGTCATTAATTGAAAGATTGGGTTGGTGAGTAGTCTGAAATGTTTCATGTTAGGTGTTCGATTCCTGACTCCAGTATTTCTAAGATCCCGGTTTGTTTCTCTTTCCCAGGCCGCTCAGAACACCAACAGTCATCAGTTTGCCACCACCACTGTCACAATCAGCGTCCAGGTGAAGAGTCTCCACCCTCCGCGGTTTCAGAAGCCTCAGTACGAAGGCATCATCACTGGTGTCGGCATGATGGCGACGGACCCGACGAACAAGGACGAGCCCCTGCGGATCTTCGCCACGGATGCCGACTACGCTGCTACCGGGGTGAAACACTGATTTCATTGACTTAAATGCACATCCATTCACTATTTCTATCATTCCTTGACATGCGTGACAGAAGGTGTCTTTTCTAATGGCAGCAAATTTGAGACATGGTTGATGATTTTGTATCAGATTGCTTTGCATTAACGACATTTTTAAACCCTCTTAACCCAGTTTCACTGTGAACTAAAAGTTGTGGGCTGCTGTTAAACTGAATAATCATCAAATCAAGTTTTGTGTGACTGAAGAAATCTTCTGTCTACTTGATGTGCAGCGCTAACCCCTAAAACTCTGCTCAAACAGGGTCTGAATCCTCACATCACTTACAACGTTAGCGACGGACGTGACTTCTCCATCATTGACGGCTATTTATTCATGACAAACGATCTCCCAGAGGGCACATTATCTCTGCAAGTAAGTTTATAAATCTAGTCAAACTTAAAGTGACTAAAAGGTCATTTCTCTTATTAAGCACCCTACTTCCTCTCCGTGCTTCCAGGTGGTGGCAATGGATGCGTCTAATGATGAATCGGCCACAGCTCAGCTCATCGTGGAGGTGACATCAGGTAAACTTTCACAAAGAGCTCTACTGAAATGTTGAAAGGCAGTCTACAAAAGGGCTCTGTCTCTGCTTCATCTATGGCTCAATGCAGCTTGACTATCAAATACATGCAATCATTAAGAGTGTGGAGCTTGTAACATGCAAATTGCAATGTGCAAATTAGTTGCTGACCTCCGCCAGACCAAAAGATCCTTTCATTTAAGCTTTATTCAGTTTCCACCACAGAACGTTTCCAGATAATGGATTTCTCTGGTGGAAATTTACCGTCATTTCCACCAGAGGAACCAGGGTATGGCTTAAAAGTACCTGGTTGGTCTGGTCCTGTGGTTGGTCTGCTCTGATGTCACCAAAAAGAAACTGACAGAGTTCACTTGGATGTGGTCAAAGATCTTTTCATGCAGTCTCTTTAAAGTGTTTGAATGTCTCAGCGTTCTCATCGGTGTAACGTAACACCTGAGTTTGTGTTCAAACGTGAAAGCTCTTTTTAAGTTATCCTCAAAGCAATGTCAGTCAAAAGCAACTGGACTTGGTTCTTTGTCTAGGAAGACGTTTCAACTCTCATCTGGCCAGGCTGGAACTGGACCAGGACCAGGACCAGGCTGGGACTGGACCAGGACCAGGACCAGCACCAGGCTGGGACTGGTCCAACTAACTGAGACACCACTTATCTCCAATTTACAATGCTGCCCTTTCATCCCTTCCCAGGAGATTCAACAATCTAACCTCATAGAACAACTGTTCACAAATGGCCTCATGTGACTCCAACAACTGTCATTCAGACTCAATAGAGCACTAACGAAGTCCAGACCAACCTCCCACCAACGACTGGACCAGGACCGGGTGGGACTGGACCAGCACTAACCAAGTCCAAACCAACTTCCCACCAACGACTGCCACTCTAACGACGGTCGTTGGCACTTGGAGCACAAAGGGTTCCAGTGACATCATCGGCCTTGTGAGAGGTTAAATACCTGGATCTCCACACCAGTTAGTTGGACCAGTCCCAGCCTGGTCCTGGTCCTGGTCCAGTCCCAGCCTGGTCCTGGTCCTGGTCCAATCCCAGCCTGGTCCTGGTCCTGGTCCTGGTCCAGTCCCAGCCTGGTCCTGGTCCTGGTCCAATCCCAGCCTGGTCCTGGTCCTGGTCCTGGTCCAGTCCCAGCCTGGTCCTGGTCCTGGTCCAGTCCCAGCCTGGTCAGATGCGTACATGAACTGATGAAGCCTCTTGGATGAGAGGTGAAACGTCTTCCTAGACAAATAACCAAGTCCAGTTGCTTTTGACTCAAATTGCTTTGAGGAGAACGACGACCTGGACACATGAGAACATTCACAGGCCTCTTTTTAAGTTCTCTTTAACATGCGTCTCTGCCAACGCCAGTCTGCTCCAGTTGGCGTGAGTAGACATGGAGACAATATATGATTCCACTTGCCTCATTCATTTATGCTTTATTTGACGTGGTTAATGGCCCCGACCATGGCTCGTAAATATCAGCAGCAGAAATAATAGGGCCTGTGTCCACAGCTTTTTTTTGTGCCAGTGTTTTTCAATTATGCCTAATGAGGAAAGAGCATATATGAGCACCTTCGCCCACAAAGGGACTGGACCCAGCGTCTTTCTCTGCGTCCTCTCCGAAAAGAGTCGTTCATGGGGTGGTTCCGGCTATTCGCAGGTCAATGAGACGAACCGGGTCTGTGCCCCATGTCAAAAATGTAAAACATTGTCTACTGCGGTCAAGTTTGTGCAAATAAATCACCGTGAAAATTCCCTTTGCGTCCAGTCTGAAGCACCTTTAAGGTACGGAGACAACAGAGACAGGAAGTACCAACTATTAAGCTTCAAAGTATGTTCTCCTCCCAGGTCTCACCACCACCAGTTTGCCTCTGAATACTACAGACAGTATGGCCACGACGTCCATAGTGGAATCCACCACCAACAGCAACACCACTGAAGATATTATGTCCACTTACAACCCCAGTACGTCCACTGACAGCAGCCTCTCAACCACCATCCCTGACATGACCAGTGAAGGCAGCATTTCCACCTCTGATCCCAGTATGACCAGTGAAGGCAGCATTTCCACCACTGATCCCAGTATGACCAGTGAAGGCAGCATTTCCACCACTGATCCCAGTATGACCAGTGAAGGAAGCGTCTCCACAGCCAGCACAGCTCACCCACACACAGGTGGTCACACTTTTCTCTCGATCTTTTCGGTCATATCAAATATTTTGCTGCCTGCTTTGACCACAAAAGGTGTCTTGTTGTTGACATTCAAAGCGACCAACCACCACAGGGGTTCTGATTTGTAGCTCTACCAGGTTTAAAATGTTGTATGCCAAGAAAAGTCAGAAAAAGTCATAGTATAGTATGTAAAACAAATGTTATTTGAGAAGTCGTAGTAAGGTATGCCCTAATGTTTTCTGTATTTAGTTAAGTATTTCATAGACTCATCATGAAGTCACCATAATAAATATTAAGGTTTCGAGTGAAGTCACCGCCAAGATTGACTGCCAAGTTGTTTCCAGAGTAAGCTGCTTACTGCTTGACCTCTGTTCCCGCAGTGATGGTCTCATCAGGTGGCTACGGGCCTGTGGACATGGCAGCGCTCGGTGCAACCCTGGGGGTCCTGCTGTTCATCTGTGTGGTGGTCATCGTGGTGCTGGCTCTTCGCGTCCAGAAGGGGAAAGCCGCCTGGAGAAAGATCTTCGAAGCCAGCGCCTTCCAAAGCTCCATAAGTTCAAAGTCCAAGGTGGTTTTTGAAGTGTTCAGATTAGGGTACAGAAACTGTCCGGACTCATGACTGCCCCCCGGTTTAAGATTATTGTACACGCCACTTCACTAAAGTGACACTAGATTATTGGTATTTGTCCCGTCTATCCAAGACTTTGGTTCGGATATCCCTACGATGACAAAACTTTCCATTTGCACGCAAAAAATCTGAATGTCTCCCAAGAATTAAGTCACATTTTAGTGGTCACCAGCAGGACTTTAAACTGTTAATCTTGATTTTAAGTGGCTGTGTTGTGCCTCCACAGCTGGGTCAAGGTTCAGGTCAGAAGGAGGGCATCCAGTACACCAATGAGGCCTTCGAAAACGATGAAGATGGAGACAGCACCGGCTCCGGCGGTCCAATCGGGGGAAGCGGAGTGTCTGATGGAGTGGTGCGCGACTTTGTACTCACCGAGGCAATCTTGAAGTCTTCGGCGCCGCTTAATGCCGTCCCGCGCGACGACACCAGCCAGGCGGGCTCAGACAAGGCCGACAACGAGAAGGAGGTGAAACCCATCCTGACCAAGGAGAGGCGCGTGGACGAGGGCTACAAGTCAGTCTGGTTTAAAGAGGACATCGACCCCAACGCCAAGGAGGAGGTGGTCATCATCCCAGACAGCAGGGAGGATGACAGCGAGGAGGAGGAGGAGGAGGAGGAGGAAGACGAGGAACCGTCATCCAGCGGCAGAGAGGACGAAGACGACAACACGCAGATGAAAACCCCGAAGGTCGTCTTTAGTGAAGCAGACCTGGACAGTGGCCTCGGGGTGAAGATGGAGGATCCAGCAGAGGACTCAGAGGATGAGGAAGTGTTGACCGTTGATCTGTGAAAGGTGCCATGGCGGGAACCACCCATCATAAAAATGTAATGATTTATCAGCAGTCTTGAAACACCCTGCCTTATCAGTCCGTTGCAGAGGACAAGCGACAGAACCAGGACTGAACGCACTGAACTCAAGTGATTATGAATCTGATTTTACTCCATAAGCCTCGCCGTGTGTTTGTGAAGGTCTAAATTTGAACCTTTTACACTTTTTGTAAATACGTCACATCATAATGAATGTAGTGTAACATGTTTAAAGATATTATGTTCATGTATAAAACGAGTTTGAGGCGACTCAGATCAGTGTATTGGAAATACAGGAATGAGACCAACGTTGCTGGGTCATGTGTAATCTCTATAAACAGACTGTGCACAGGAATGTAGACTGCGTCAGCAATGGGACAGGATTTGGGTAAAAGAAGCCGTCTGGTTTCCGTTTGTAGTCCGAGTAGTATTGACCAATCACGTCTGAGCATGCGTCGTTGGCATGCAGGTAAACTGTCCTTTCTTACGTCTCAAGTTGCTTATCGGACCCGTAAATCGAAATCGTAAACAATGCTCGCCAGCTGGCAGAGGAAGTCTTGGCCCTGATATCTGCTGGATACACCGGAAACCCCAGAATATTAGCCGTTGCCCTCAGAGTCCAAATTGTTGTCAGACACTAAGCCGATGAGTTTCCGAGATTGGGCCGGGTATAAATATCAACCCAAAATGTTCAAAAGTCTCGCAAGAAGGTTAAGCGTTATGGTTAAGTTTAGGGCTTACCATCTAGAGATGACCACATGTCTGTGGACCCCTAGTGGTCCTTCTTAGTATTGCAGCTAGGACAATTTTTGGTATACATATGTGCCCCCCAAAGCAATTTCAGTCAAAAGCAACTGGACTTGGTTATTTGTTAAGGAAGACGTTTCACCTCTCATCCAAGAGGCTTCATCAGTTCATGTACGCATCTGACCAGGCTGGGACTGGACCAGGACCAGGACCAGGGCCAGGACCAGGCTGGGACTGGACCAGGACCAGGACCAGGCTGGGACTGGACCTAGACAAATACCCAAGTCCAGTTGCTTTTGACTGAAGTTGCTTTGGGGATAACGACGACCTGGACAAATGAGAACATTCACAGGCTTATAAATATGTGCATTTATTGATTTCACTAAAATTGGACATGCCTTTTAAACGTTCTTGGCGCACACACACATTTGATATTAAGTAACTCCAACTCCATTCTCACGTCTCGAGTTGCTAATCAAACCAAGAACAATGCTCCCAACTGGGGAGAGGAAGTCTTGGTCCGGATATCAGCTGGAGACTTACTTCATCACACACACAGCCGATGAGTTTCCGAAATGGGGTCGTGTATAAATGGTTACCCTAGATTTGAAACAGTCTCACGAGATGGTTAAGTCTAGGACTTATGGATACGTTTAGTAATAGGTGTTTTTCGCAAATCAAGGGCTTACCATCTAGAGATGACTAGACATGTCTGTGGACCCCTAGTGGTGCTTCTGAGTATTGCAGATAGGAAGATTTTTGGTATAAATATGTGCATTTATTGATTTCACTAAAATCAGACATGCATTTTAAACGTTCTTGTCTCTTAAGGCATTGACTTCAGGTGCATAGGCAAACACACATTTGATATTAATTAACGACCAACTCCATTCTCACGTCTCAAGTTGTTAATCGGACCAAGAACAATGCTCCCAACTGGGAAGAGGAAGTCTTGGCCCGGATATCAGCTGGATGCACCAAAATATTAGGAACCAGGATTGGCCGGTAGTTCAAGAGCTTTGCCTTCCGGCTCAGCAGCACTTTTAAGATTTTTTTTAAAATCTAACTTAAAGACAATAATTAAAGAGAGACTATTGGTTCATACAATTTCAAACTTTCCCTCTGAAACCACAGAGGAAGAATTCTGACTCTCTACTGACACCAACAGGCTGAAGCCGGTACTGCACAGAAACAACAACAAAAGGAGACTTCTAGTGTTTGTCATTTGATTTTTACTTAAATAAAAAAAAATGTACATCACAATTTCATAACAGAAATAATTTCATTTACAAAAATTACACCGATTTGTACAATGACACCACTTTTATAAAACCGTTCGAGACACAAACAGACCGACGAGAGAAAAGGTCACGGGACGAGAGAAAAGGTCACGGGACGAGAGAGAGAGAGCTGACGGGACGAGAGCGAAACCTGAGAAACCACGAAACGAACCGAAGGAGGTGACAAAGCAAAAAGGGAATCAGGAAGCGCGTTCAACAAAGACGGTCGACTGAGGCAACGTGGCGTTAAACAACTGGCTTCCGTATTGCACAACTTAAATTTTGCATTAACAAAATTACAAAACTACAAAAATAAATTGGCAACAAATGATGTTAGCGAGGCTCGATCACACCGGTGAGAAGGATTCATCAAAACGGTGTAATCGATCAGACGTTCGTGTCATAAAAACAGTCATTTTACGAGTGTTTAATGTTCCCAGAGTCCAAGTTCCCCAGGTCTAGGGTTGGTAATCCGAACAATCTCTTTTGCAGAACAATGACGTTACACTCACACATTGTTGGAACAGGAAGGAGTCATGGCGAAGAGGAAGCAACGGTGCAAAGCGTGGCGTTAAAACGACATTATCACTAACAAGCTGAAAACCCCAAAAGATAGCTGCTCATTTCATCACCAGGGGTCTGCAACCCACGGCTCCTGGGCCCCACGCGGCTCATCAGCCCCTTTTCAGTAGCTCCCCTGTAGCTTTGCCAATAAATTATATAAACAACGTGTAAATAACGTGTTTTTTTTCCGCACAGTGGACGACGGAAATCTCAGTTGGATCGGATTTGAACGCTTTAATGATTCATTTGTGTGAAGAAATTTGTTCAGTTTCAATTTACGACGTATACGGCTCCTTATAGAGTAAAAAGAGAGGCTAAACTAGCTTTAGCCGATTAGCTTGGGTTAAAAAACATAAAAATAAAAGCAGGAGCTACTCGGATAGCAAAGCTAATTAGCCTCTTAGCTTATTAGCTATGAAAGAAACCTTAACGACAACTCAAATATATGGTTTTCAATGGTTTAGCTTTAGCGGATTAGCTTTAAGCTAGCAGAGAAGCAAACGTTAAAAATAAACTGGACAAAAAGTCAATATTTCTCGCCAGTTTGTGAGATTTCTATTTGTTTTTCGCGTCTCAGCGTACAAAGAAAGCTAAATCATAAGCTGAATTAACAATGAGGTGAAACGTCAGCAGTTAATGTTGTATCGGTGTTGCTAGCTTTAGCTTTTTAGCCTCAACAACAACAACAACAACAAAATAAGCTCCTCCGAGGTTAATTTTGTGGTTTACATTAAACATTCATGTATAATACAAACAGTCTTGTTCCACCACATAGAAAAAGCCGCGTGAATATGAACGGACTTAGCTGCTAAATACAATTCAGAGTCATATGACGACGTTTTTTACAATTCCCTGAAGACGTTAATGTAAATCAGTGAGTTTAGACGCGTTTTTCTGCTAATACGTTAAAAACAAGTCTCAAAAAACAGGTTTTTTTTACAGAAGTTGGTGGAAAATGTTGAGAAAAGTGTTTCGACACTCACTAATACATTGTGCGGTAAACGTTCTGGTGTAATATTTAATCAGTAAACGCTTCAGTAATGAAAGAATATAAAGTTTTACGTCGTTAACTGAATATTTAGATTATTTTTAAAATAACTATTTATCAGACAAAAAGGAAATTCTTCACTACTTTCTGGCTTTTTATTTTTATTTTAATCTTTTTAGACCAAATAATGAATTGAGAAAATGTCGGATTTATTAGACTGAAAATACTCGTTAATTATTTTAAAATCTTTAAAATTTTGATGTCAAAATTTAACATAACGTCTTTTTTTAACTAATTTAATAAGAAGAAATCATGTTATTCACGTTCTTTTCATCTGTTTTTGTCTCTTTAGCAACTTAAACGTACATATTAACATCTTTGTTTTGTCTGATCGACAGTTTTGAACTCAAATATATTTTGTTTTTTAAATTTTATGAAACAGAGAAAAGGAGAAAAAGCTGCAACCACAGAATTATTAAACTTCTTGATTCATGAGCGACTCAATTCATGATCATAATTGTTGTTATTGTTAAATCTTCTGAACTCTAACTCCGGACCGGCACGAACAAACTGTGGTATTCAAATCGAAAATGTAAAAAAATGCATCTTTTCGATCGTAAATCACTGATTTTTTTTACCAGAATGGAACAAATTTCACAATAAAAGCCCACCAAGTGAGGGAGGGACCCTTAGAAGGCTTTTAATGTGAAACAGGAAGTGATTCACTCATAATGTATGAGACCATTATTGGGAAATGTGCTTTATACTGACGTTATAGTTCAGGTAACCACATCTTCCTGAATGGTTTTACCCGGTTTCTAAGTGTTTATACTTGGGCGCTGACTTGATTTTTACTAAAACAGGAACACATTTCATAATAAAAGCCTACCAAGGGAGGGATTATGCCCTTGGAAGGCTTTTAATGTGAAACAGGAAGTGATTCACTGCAACTTTAACAGGTAACCCCACCTTCCTGAATGGTTTTACTCGGTTTCTAAGTGTTTATATTCAGGCGATGACTTGATTTTTACTAAAACAGGAAAAAGTTTCATAATAAAAGCCTACCAAGGAAGGGATTATGCCCTTAGAAAGGCTTTTAATGTGAAACAGGAAGTGATTCACCCCACCTTCCTAAATGGTTTTACCCGGTTTCTAAGTGTTTATACTCGGATGATGACTTAATTTTTACTAAAACAGGAAAAAGTTTCATAATAAAAGCCTACCAAGGGAGGGATTATGCCCTTGGAAGGCTTTTAATGTGAAACAGGAAGTGATTCATTGCAGCTTTAACAGGTAACCCCACCTTCCTGAATGGTTTTACTCGGTTTCTAAGTGTTTATATTCGGGCGACGACTTGATTTTTACTAAAACAGGAACAAATTTCAGAATAAAAGCCTACCAGTGTTCGGTTTTCTGCTGATTTGACGACTCTACGGTAGCACGAGAGCCGCTCAAACCGAAGTCCGTAGCGTTGTTTTAAAAGACATCGACGTGAAAACAGTGAAACCATTCCATCGTTTGTTTGTGTGTGTGTGTGTGCGTGTGTGTGTGTGTGTGTGACGGCAGCCATCTTGAGAAGGTATTACTATGTCTCTGGGTCATTGGCTGTAGCCATGGTAACAATCTTCATGTACTGAGAGGAGATGGCGTCGAAGGCCTCGTCTCTGTGGATCATGGCGCCGAACACCATCGGCTGCAACAGAACAGAAGGGAAGTAACTGGTTACACGTCGACTTTAATAATAATAATAATAATAATAATAATAATAATAATAATACGTTTTATTTACAGGAGCCTTTCTGAGCCCTCAAGGACACCGTACTTTTGTTAAACACAAACAAACGCACACTTTACTGCGTTTCAGAGGGAAATCTTGTTCTTTTGCTTCATTACGTTTATTTTACAGATGTTGTTTTGACTTATTTTGTAAATTTAATTCTCCGCACAGTCACACGGGTGTTTTTTTAATCATTGACGGATCAGAACTGCGTTTCCATCACGCTGTTCTGACGCTTTTCCACATACGTTTACTAATTATGACCTTATTTTACCTTTTTTCAACATATTATATTTTGACTTTTTATGACTTGTTTTTAATAATGTGCAATATTTTAAATGAGTTTTTATAATAAACTATATTATTATTTTTTTTAGGATTCAAGACTATAGCACGACTTTTTCCACAAACTATATTTTAACATTTTTATGAATTTTCTTTTACAACATATTATATTTTTGACTTTTTAATAAGTTTTTATAATAAAAAACTACACTTCGACCTTTTTATGACTGTTTTTATAACATATCAAACCTTTTTTACAACATACTATATTTGACCTTTAACAACATATTATTTTAACATTTTTATGGCTTGTTTTTAAATAACATACTTTATTTAGATTTTTTATAATAAACCGTATTTTTACTTTTTTAAGATTTAAGACTATAATATACAATTTTTTTCGACAAAATACTTTAATATTTTCATGACTTTTTTTAAACAACAGACTATATTTTACATATTTTTAACTTACTACATTTTGACTTTTTTCAACATTACATACTTTGAATTTTTAAAGAGTTTTTATACTAAACTATATTTTTTACTTTTTTAATAATAACACGACTTTTTTTCGACAAACTATATTTTAACATTTTTAACAGACTATACTTTCAACATATTATATTTGGCTTTTTCCTATTTTATAATAAACGATATTTTTTACTTTTTTAAGACTTAAAACTACAACATACGACTTTTTTCCGACAAAAAATATATTATATTATATATTTATTATATTATATTTTGACTTTTTTTGACTGTTTTTATGACATATCAAACATTTTTATGCCTTTTTTAATAACGTAATATATTTTGACTTTAATGAGTTTTTAAAATAACCCATATTTTGACTTTTTTAAGATTTAAGACTATAACATACGACAACAGACTATATTTATATATATATATTTTACCTTTTTTTTAACATAATATATTTGGACTGTTTTATAATAAACCATATTTTGACTTTTTTATGACTTTTAAATCACATTACATTAAATAACATCACCTTAATTTGATAAACTACATTTTTCTATTTTATAACAATATCTTCACTTTTGAAACTTGTTGAAAAATATGTAAATAAAGTTTGTCGAACACACTTGATCTTGACTTTTTTAACGTTTTGCGACGCAGCTCCGTCTCATCTCTCACCTTCTGCGTGGACGGCGTTGCTATGGAGATGCCCATCCCGGATCCAGGCAGAACAGACAGAACTTTGTACTGTGACGGAGAGAGAGAGACATTAAAATCAACCTTTATCGACATGAAGCAGCTTCAGTTTCTGCTGCAGAGGAAAGTTTAGGAGGCAGACGTAAAAAACAAGAGGACAGACGTATCAGGAACAAGTCTGTGGGGGTGCAGGGAGGACGCCGGGCGCCGGGCGCCGCGTACCTTCTGGATGTCGGTGATGTCGAGCAGTTTGATGACTTTGTTCCTCTTGGAGGATCCGGATCTGGAGCTGGAGCTCTCGAAACACAGATGACTGAGGAGACGAATGAGTCAGGGTTTAAAGAAGTGTGGAGACGGTCGACAGAGCGCCAACGGCAGCTCCGACTGAAGCCGCCACTAAACGCTACCTACGGATTACTCAGAACTTTCAATTTCTCTATTCGTCCATTTGTTTTATTGTTAATTTGCATTTGTTTGTTTTATTTTCTTTATCAATTTTTATTCATTTATTTTGTTTTATTTTTTTATTTTTTTCAGAATTTATTTTTTTCGCTTTCTTTTTTTATTTTTATTCATTAATGTTTTATTTTGTATTTATTTCCTTTGTTTTTTTGCATTTGTTGTTTTATTTTCTTATCAATTTTTATTCATTTTTTATTTATTTATTTCATTGTTATTTTGCATTTGTTTGTTTGCTTTCTCATCAATTTTTATTCGTTTATTTTGTTTTATTTCTTTTATTTTTTCGCTTTCTTTTTTATTTTTATTCATTAATGTTTTATTTTTTTATTTATTTCATTGTTGTTTTGCACTTGTTTTATTTTCTTATCAATTTTTATTCATTAATTTGTTTTATTTTTTTATTTACTTCCAAATTTCTATTTTCGCTTTCTTATCAATCTTTAGTCAATTATTTTATATTATTTTTTAATTTATTTCATTGTTATTTTGCAATTGTTTGTTTGCTTTCTCATCAATCTTTATCCATTTATTTTGTTTTATTTTTTATTTATTTCAGAATATTCGATGGTCGACTGTTGAACATCCTGAATGTTTTGTATTTACGTCATTAAATTTTTTTTAACGTTATAAAAAGAAGAAAAAAATCACATTTAACTATCGGCCAAAACAAAACAATGTTGCTACTATTAATCACAATTAATTAATTATAAAAGCCGCTTATTATTAGATTCATTTCCGTAAGCAAGAGTGTTTTGTTTGTTTTAAGGTAAAATAAGTTAAAATAATCCTTTTATCAGTCGCACAGTGGGGAAATATGCACTGTCAGCATTAAAGATTATAGCGTAAAGAACAAAAGAATCAATAAAAGATGCAAAATATAATAAATAAGTAACCAGTAAATCGTCAGGTTACCAATTAACAAGTAGCTAAACGATAAAAAAGTGTGTTAATTTAAAGAACATGAAGCCTGAGATTAATAAGCGTCTTCACCTCGGTTTGTAAAGTAAAAAACGAGCCGACAGGAAGTGAAGGACTTACTTCTCGGTGACGTAGAGGACGCCGTTGCGGATGTAGTCCGTGGGCGTCTTCCTGTCTCTGTTGATGAGGCAGCAGCGCCAGCCGTTCTCACACACTGAGGCGAGAACACGCGAGAGTCAGACCACAGTTTACGGCGCACGTTAGGTTTAAGTGCGTTTGATTTTTGACTCTTTTAACAACAAACGTGAATAAATAATTAAACTTTTCCCTTCAGAGTTTAAATCAGAACACTGTGAAGAGAAAGAAATAATTTAGACCTTCATGCGTGAAACTAAGGGTGGCACTCACACTGTCCATCTGCAACGTGCCCAAACACGTTTCACGGCTAAAGTCTGGTTCGTTTGACCAGTGTGAGTGCAACCGTACCACGTCTAGGAGCCATACGCTTGCCGTCCACGGCCCGTTTGGGAGAGGTGGGCTTTAGTAAAGCACGTTTGCACGTGTACGAGCACGAGCGTGCGCACGTGTACGAGCACGAGGCCTACGGCGGTTCTGAGGTCATTTCCTGTGCGCCTGTTGGGACATAGAAAAAAGAAGGAGGGACCATGCGCGGACATTTCAAACAATGGCGGTGAAAGGTTCACGTTGGTGTGATGCGGAGGTGGAGTGTTTACTGCAGATTTGGTCGATGAAAAGATTCAAAAACAGTCGACAAGACGCACAAAAACTCTGAGGTCTACGGAAAGATCTGGAAACAAAGCCACGCATCGCCATGACGTCATCAATGCGTGTGACGTGTTACGGCGTGATGACGTATAGGCAGCAAGAAGCATTCTCCGAGGCCCAGGTAGTGTGAGTACAAACGGGCCTGGAGGGGGGGGACAAGGACCCTAAAGCACGGGGCACGGGACGGAGGCACAGTGGGAGGGCGCTCTAAGTTAACCAGGAATATTCCCATTTAGATTTAAAGTCTCTTTTCCAGGGGAGTCCCGGCCGAGACGGCAGCACAAACGCACAAGTTTCACATTTTAAACCACAACAACACAAAACTAAACCTGATAAAACAACAAAATAAAACACGGTGTTGGTTCGAGGAACGTTCTTGACTCCAGTCCTGCATGAAAAGCGCCGTTTGATGACTAAAGTAAGACGCCGTCCGTCCCCCACCTGTCAGAGGGCGCTCACTCTCCGGGAGGCTGAAGACTTCGTGAAACGCTCCTCTCTTGGTGCTGTAGCAGCGTCCTCCGTCCTCGTCCCGGCTCACACCCAAAGGAGCCGCGGCGCCGACGCTGCCTCTGCCGCTCGACGCAACCACCTGGTGGGCAGAAGGGGGAGGGGCAGCGGAGGGGGGGGGGGGGGGGGGGGGGGTGTCAGTTAATCAGGAGCAGGTGAGGTTCAGTCTGAGTGAAGCTGCAGCCGCTCACCTGTCCAGGTGTCACAGTCACCGCTGTGAGAGACTTTAAACAAACTCTGAGACGACTTTTTATGACAAACTGTATTTTTTCTTTACTATTTATGACTTTTCAACAAACTATAAAAAAAACTCTCAAAATTATATTTACACTTTTTATGGCTTATTTTTCAACAAACTATTTTTACGACTTTTTAACGAACTACAAAAAACTAAATTTTTACTTTTTACGACCTTTTTTTCAACAAACTATTTTTAACTTTTTACGATTTTTTTCGACAAACCATATTTTTTACGTTTTTACGACTTTTATCAACTTTTTTTAGGAAAACTTAATTTTCCGCCTTTTTCGAGAAATTATTTTTTGACTTTTTACAAAAAAATATATTTTGACTTTTCAACAATCTGTATTTTTATTTTTACTTTTTACGATTTCTTTCAACAAACTGTATTTTTACTTTTTACAACTTTTATCAACTTTTTTAGGAAAACTTTTTATTTATTTTTTTCTACAAACTATATTAAGACTTTTTTAAACAAAGTTAAGTCCTTTTAGAAATTCTTTTCAACAAACTATATTTTCCCGACTTTTTTTGAAAAAACTATATTTTGACTTTCTACGATTTTTTTCAACAAACTGTATTTTTACTTTTTACAACTTTTTTTCGAATAATTATTTTTTTACTTTTTACGACTTGACAAACTTTTTTTCAATTTTTTAGACAAACTATATTTTGACTTTTTTACGACTTTTATCAACTTTTTTAGGAAAACTTTATTTTCCGTCTTTTTTTAAGAATTAAAATTTTGACTTTTACAACTTTTTTCCAGATATTTTTGTTTTACTTTTTACGACTTTTTTCAACAAATTCTATTTTGCTTTTTACAACTTTTTTTGTCGTCAAACTATATTTTTAATTTTCTGACTTTCTTCAACAAAAAACAAACTTTAACTAAACACCAGAATTCGGGGACGGACACAAAACTTTGGTCAATTTTAGTCAAACTCAAATTAACTTAAATAATTCGTACAAACACCTGAAAATGTCGGTTCACGATCCAAAACTCCCAGAAATGAAAAGTACGATGGGACTAAAGTTCGCCTGCAGGAGGCGCCAGAGGGAAGGTCGTTAAAGTCTAACAAGGGGGGACGAGACGTTCACTGACAATCTGACCAAAGGGTTTCAGGAAATCTAACAAACGGACTAATAATTATAACGTGATACGGAATCAGCGTAACTACGATACACACTACTGACGCTACGCTGCGACTGTAGATACAACACACATCGTACCTGTTCGCAGTCGGACAGCTGAGGGAGAAAGACAACAACAGAGAACTGAAACTAGGACCAGGAGACCCCCAAACTGGGACCAGTGAGAACCAGGACGTGTCTGAGCCGGTGGCTTCGGCCTGCGAGCTGTGATCTACGGGGTGTTTTCAGAGTTTGCACTGACCCGTCGGCTCAGCGTGGCGTTGCAGCGCTCCTTCAGCTGCAGGTCGGTGGGTAAGTTGGTCCAGATGATGTACGGGGTGTCGAAGCGCTGCCGCAGCTTGGGGCAGCTCTTGAAGATGAAGTCGATGACGAAGAACTTTATTCCTGCGTACACACCTGAGGAGCACGGAGACACATCGTACGTCTGAAAAGGTTCAAGCTGGACGATGTTTCCATGGTTACTTCATATCTGGATATATACATACGCATATAAAGCGCGGTGTCTGGTAATTCAATGAATAAATAGTCTGTTTGGAATAACCACATGGTAACGACGTGAAATAAGAAGTATTTTCTCATTTTATAAAAAACTTTAGTGTAAAAATGAACTTAACGTAAAACCTTTAAGTGTTTGGTGCGACTGTGTCTACGGATGATGTTTAGATCTTCTCTGACATCAGATTCGTGTTGTTTAAATAAACCTTTGAGCCTCCTCTGTACCTCAGGTCTCGCTGCCCGGCCATGTCTCTGTAGTGACAGCTAGTGTTTCTGTAGGTGTGAGTGTGTGTGTCTACGTCTCAGCGTGGCTGTGTGTGTGTGTGTGAATGTGTGTATGAACGTATACATGTCTCCGTGCATGACTGTGGGGGGGGTCTCTGTGGCGGTGCTCCCTGCGACCTTGGACTGGGATCTCTCCTGGTGTGGTTGGCCCCCCAAAGGTAGCTTCCTCTAGCCTCCTCTGTACCTCAGGTACCGTGTCTCTGTAGTGACAGCTAGTGTTTGTGTAGGTGTGAATGTGTGTATGAACGTATACACATGTGTGTGTGTCTCTGTGCGTGACTGTGGGAGGGTTGGGTTCTTGTAACTTTCTTCTCCTGATGTTTCTCTTTTTCTGTACATCTCTGTGAAGCACTGTGCGATACTTCTCTGTATGAAAAGCGCCGTATCAATAAAGTTTGATTTGATTTGATTTGATATGATTTGAAAAAAAGAGATATCTGTAAAATCTGTTAACTCTAATATGTCAACAAAATGAAACTAGCTTCAATGTTCACTTTTCTGGGAAATGTGTGCCGATTTAATTAGACAACGCCTAATTAAAGCCTAAAATGCATCTAAGGGCGCACTCACACTGTCCCTCCGTACCGTGCCCAAACAGGTTTCACGGCTAAAGTCTAGTTCCTTTGACCAGTGTGAGTGCAACCGTACCGCGCTAGGAGTACCGGCCCGTTTGGGAGAGGTGGGCTTTAGTAAAGCACATTTGCACGTGTCGGTGAAAGGTTGACGTTGGTGTGATGCGGAGGTGGAGTGTTTACTGCAGATTTGGTCGATGAAAAGATTCAAAAACAGTCGACAAGACGCACAAAAACTCTGAGGTCTACGGAAAGATCTGGAAACAAAGCCACGCATCGCCATGACGTCATCAATGCGTGTGACGTGTTACGGCGTGATGACGTATAGGCAGCAAGAAGCATTCTCCGAGGCCCAGGTAGTGTGAGTACAAACGGGCCTGGAGGGGGGACAAGGACCCTTAAGCACGGGGCACGGGACGGAGTGGACAGTGGGAGTGCGCCCTAAAGTGCTTTCCCTTAGTGCACACTGTGGTCAAAACTCCCGTTCTTCTTAAATAATAATAATTTTAACACCTTTGATATAAAGTACTTTTCAAAACCAGTTAAAACGCAACAGGAAGTGAGTTTGTTACATTATTCATCAAGGACTGTGTGTGATTTGTGTTAAGTTTTATGTTGGAGGTTATGTGTGTGTGTGTGTGTGTGTGTGTGTGTGTGTGTGTGTGTGTGTGTACCTATAATGAATCCCAGCAGTTTGAACGGCAGCAGGCAGGAGGAGATGAAGGCGACCCACAGGCCAACGTACAGCTTCTGAGTCAACTCTGGCTGAACCCACATGAACAGACTGCACACACACACCGCACACACACACACACACACACACACACACACACACACACACACACACACACACACACACACACACACACACACACACACACACACACACACACACACACACACACACACACACACACACACACACACACACACACACACACACACACACACACACACACACACACACACACACACACACACACACACACACACACACACACACACACACACACTTAAAGACCTGTGCACGGACCAAGACTTCCCTCTAACCTGTAACAAAGCGTGTGCAGACAAACTCACTTCTTGATCTTCTCCAGGATGTTCGCCATCTTCCCAAACAGATTCTGAGGACAAGACAAAAACACAGTTCACATCCAAACCGTCCAGACTGAAATAACAAATCATCATCCATTCATCTTTAACCGCTCGTTTTGCTCCCTGACGCAAACTGGAAGCGTTTGTGTAACGTATTTTCCGCACTATAAGGCGCACCACATTATAAGGCGCATAGAACAGACGCTACAGTCGAGGCGGGGGTTACGTTCTGCATCCATTAGATGGAGCTGCGCTAAAGGGAACGTCAACAAAACAGTCAGGGGAGGTCGTCTTGTTGCTTCCTCCACTTCGGCACCATTGATTGGTTCATGTTCAACTCTCTGGCTGCTGCTCTATTCCCGTGTTCTACTGCGTGACTAATGGCCTTGAGTTGAAACTCAGCACCGTTTCCAGATTTCACTAATTCATTATTTCTGATTGGGGGCTACACGGTGGTGTAGGGGTCAGCACTGTGGCCTCACAGTGAGAGGGTTCCTGGTTTGAATCCCGGCTGGGGCCCTTCTATGTGGAGTTTGCATGTTGTCCCTGTGTCTGCGTGGGTTTCCTCCGGGTTCTCCGGTTTCCTCCCACAGTCCAAAGACGTGCAGGTGTTCGGTTCATTGATGACTCTAAATCACCCGTAGGTGTGAATGGTTGTCTGTCTCTGTTCGTCTCTATGTGTCCTGTGATAGACTGGCGTCCTGTCCAGGGTGGACCCCGCCTCACGCCCGAAGTCAGCTGGGAACCGGGATAAGCGGTTGAAGATGAATGATTATTTCTGATTGAGTTATGAAACATTATGACGTCACAGTAAATGGTAAATTACCTTGTACTTGCACTTGCAACCTTTCTAGTCTTCTGACTACTCAAGGCGCTTCCACAGTGTTTGTCACATTCACACTGATGGCAGTGAACATCTACAGACCATCTAATCTGACCATTCACACACATTCACACACCTATGCGCAGCACGGGGAGCTTCAGGGTTCAGTGTCTTGCCCAAGGACATTTCGACATGTGGACCAGGGGAGCGGTGGATCGAACCACCGATCTCTCGAATGGAGGACGACCCACTCTTCCATGAGCCACAGCCGCCCCAGTGTAGTTGACCTTCTGGGTAAAAAAGGTCGACCTCACACTTGTATCATCCTCTACATCTGTGTGAACATTTGTCATAATCGGCACAGGAATTATTACGTTACGGACACAAAACGCGTGCTGTGACCTTTAAGATCCAATCAGCTCTTAGGCGTTTGTGCCACGTTTAAAGAAATTCCCGCGCTAGGCGTTCCATCACGGGAGGCCGCGGCGTGGCGCCTCCGACTTCTTCCCCCGTCACGTCTCACCTGAGCTCTCTGAGCGACGTCCAGAACCAGCTGGAACTTCTCCGACACCGTCAGATCTTCTTTGGGAGGCTCCTGGAAAACGACAGGAGACGATCAAAAGACGCGTGAACACCATCGAGAAGCTTTCGAAGCAGCAACACTACCGCGTAAAAAAAGACTCTATTACGAGAACAAGCTGCGTTAAAAACACTCCTCGAGTAAAAGAACAAAAGCATTCACAGAAAACTGCATAAAAAGTGAAAGTAAAGTGCTGGAAGCAGAGTTTTGGATGCGTTTCGATTAAAACATGAGCAGCATTTCGATGCGGAGCTGATTCTAACGGCTTCTATTATTTGGTAGTTTAATCAGTAATAAAACATCGCATTTTATAAAGTGAACATGTATTTTAAATGCACATTTTTAAAGCTAATGCACACCTACACTTACGTCGCCTCATCTTAAGAGAGTATGGGGAAGTTAACTGTGTTTGGGCGACCTCATCAGAGCATTTCATTGGCAGTATAACGAGGAAATATACGTGTAGAACAAATGTAGTGGGGTGAAAAGTGTAGGTGTAAAGTTGCAGGACAGAGAGTAAAGTACCTACGTGATGTGTACATGTTAATTTTTCCATCACTGCCGTCATGAGCGCCTCATATTAAAGTAGCACAATCTGTGATTACAGTTTTAAATGTTAATTAAATCAAAATTCAGTCATCAGTACGATCATTTTCAGTCCTTCCTCCATTTTAAAAGTACATGTCCAGCAGGGGGAGCTGTTCACCCGTCCAGGTAGTTCATTACTTATTATTTTACTTATTATTATTTAATGCTTAAATGGAGCCTATTGTTAATATTTTACCGTACACTACCGGCATATGATGGTTATACGTTCTGTCCACTAGAGGGCAGTTTAACGTTACCTTTGAAATCACCAACATGTAAAAGGTAACGCTCATTCTTGCCTTCTTACGGCGCACTCACACTGTCCATCCGTACCGTGCCCAAGCACGTTTAACGAGTAAAGTCTGGTTCCTTTGACCAGTGTGAGTGCAACCGTACCGTGCCCAGGTGCGGCATGCTTGCCGTCCACGGCCCGTTTGGGAGAGGTGGGCTTTAGTAAAGCACGTTTGCACGTGTACGAGCACGAGCGTGCACACATGTACGAGCACGAGGCCTACAAAGGTTCTGAGGTCATTTCCTGTGCGCACATAGAAACAAGGACGGACCATGCGCGGACATTTAACAACAACAACAATGGCGGCGAAAGGTTCACGTTGGTGTGATGCGGAGGTGGAGTGTTTACTGCAGATTTGGTCGATGAAAAGATTCAAAAACAGTCGACAAGACGCACAAAAACTCAGAGGTCTACGGAAAGATCTGGAAACAAAGCCACGCATCGCCATGACGTCATCAATGCGTGTGACGTGTTACGGCGTGATGACGTATAGGCAGCAAGAAGCATTCTCCGAGGCCCAGGTAGTGTGAGTACAAACGGGCCTGGAGGGGGGGACAAGGACCCTAAAGCACGGGGCGCGGGACGGAGGCACAGTGGGAGTGCGCCCTTAAGCTGCGGTTCCTCGGACACACAAACACAAACACAAACACAGGTGTGAGGAGAGGTTTCTCACCACGGGCTCAGAGACTTCAGGGACGATGCTCCACTGGATCCTCCAGCCTCTGAGAGCAGTGCATCATGGGAACACAGAGGAAGATATGAGATTATGTAATTATTTCAAAGAGTTTAGTGTTTAAACGATGAAATATTAATCAAACTACTGTTGGTTTATTCATATTTATCTCACTTTTATCTGTTTTTTACAAATTAACTTCTCTTTTCCTGTCAAAAGTCAAAATGTTTGCATAAGATAAAGGTCTGTGAGATTCACTGACACAGAGAAATGAATCCGCGCTGAACCTGTTTTACGTTTGGGATTCTGGCCGTGTGATTGGCCGACAGAGAGAGGGGGGGGGGGGGGGGTCGGGGGGGGTGCACTGACCTGGCGATGAGGAAATTCAAAGAGAGGCGGAGGATGGCGAGGAACAGGAACATGGGGATGGTCCAGCCGTGCCACGCTCCGTACATGTAGACCTGTGTGAGAGAGAGAGAGAGAGAGAGAGAGAGAGAGAGAGAGAGACACACACACACACACACACGCACGCACGCACGCACACACACACACACACACACGCACGCACGCACGCACGCACACGCACACGCACACACACACACGTTGTGATGAAGAATCATAAACTAAATGTTTTATTGTTTCTTCATCACGTTTTTTGTTCCGTCATCAGAAAAACGCCCGGCTGCGCGTGGACTCACGATGAAGGCGATGGCCGACGTGTAGACGGAGTACCAGCTGGATAAGGCAGTAAGGTTTCTCTTGAAGTTGGTCACAGGTTTCAATCCTCGCTCTGGAACAAAATAAGAGAATTTATCACCACGGAGAAACTTTCCTTAAAGTAGAAGTGCGGCCAAAATGGACCACATGTTGTTTTTCGGCATTAAAATCCATCGAATAAGCCGTGGAGGCAGTTTGTTTTGTTGGTCATCCATGAACAGACACTGATTAGCTCGAGGCGGTGCACTGAACGCATCCAAAACGGCTTTTTTAACCACTTAGAGCGCACTCCCACTGTGCGTCCATCCCGTGCCCCGTGCTTTAGGGTCCTTGTCCCCCCCTCCAGGCCCGTTTGTACTCACACTACCTGGGCCTCGGAGAATGCTTCTTGCTGCCTATACGTCATCACGCCGTAACACGTCACACGCATTGATGACGTCATGGCGATGCGTGGCTTTGTTTCCAGATCTTTCCGTAGACCTCAGAGTTTTTGTGCGTCTTGTCGACTGTTTGTGAATCTTTTCATCGACCAAATCTGCAGTAAACACTCCACCTCCGCATCACACCAACGTGAACCTTTCACCGCCATTGTTTTAAATGTCCGCGCATGGTCCCTCCTTCTTTTTTCTACGTCCCAACAGGCGCACAGGAAATGACCTCAGAGCCACCGTAGGCCTCGTGCTCGTACACGTGCGCACGCTCGTGCTCGTACATGTGCAAACGTGCTTTACAAAAGTCCACCTCTCCCAAACGGGCCGTGGACGGCAAGCGTGTCGCTGCTAGACGTGGTACTGTTGCACTCACACTGGTCAAAGGAACCAGACTTTAGCCGTGGAACCTGTTCGGGCACAGTACGGAGGCACAGTAGGAGTGCGCCCTGATACTTCTGAAATAACACCAAACCTCTGCAGCAGCATGAGAAGGGAAGATTTAGCCGGTGAACCCGGAGTCGACAGCGACGAACGGTAACGTTTGGATTATTTTCAGAGATATTTAAAGAACGGTAGAAAAACTTACAGCCACTTGTGTTTAAATGTGCTAATAAGACGTGATAATATCTGCACATTTCCCATTTCCAAGAACAGAAATGTGAACACTGACATATTAGAGTTAAAGGATTTTACAGATCTCTCTTTTTATCAGAAAACACTGTAGAAGAATCACATTTTCCTCCATGTTTTTAGGAATAAAGTGTTGTATAAACGAAACAAAGATACAAATAAAACTGGAAAGTTTTGTGTCTGTAAGAGCTGCGGCCTCAGAGTTTGACGTTCTTTAGAGATACATTAATTAAAATGTGTACATTTTGCAAGATACTGCAGATGAATAGGCTGAAAATAACCAACTTTATGTATTACAAGTTTTCTAAAAAAGCTATGGATGCTGAACGCTGCATCGCATCGCTCTTATCGCTCAGAACGCGTCGCCCGTAGCGACAACGCGTGTCATCGCGTCATCTACATTGATTTTGAACGGCAGCTTGACCCTTTCATCGCCTCTATTGCTTTTGGTGTGAATGCACGGTAAGACCTTTATTATAAAGCACTTAATAAAATAGTACGATGAAGTCAAATCAATACAAAGTGAGTAGGTGTAGTGATACTCACTGAGCCGTCTCATGTTCTCAGTCAACCTGTGGATCAGAAACCAGATCTTAATTCTCGATTTAAGGCAAAAACAAAACACGGTGCGTCACGATCTCCAGCTGCGGTCCGTCCTCCTCACCTCTTGGCACTCAGCGGCTCCTCCGTCTCCACCGTCTGCTCCTCCGGCTGGAAGCGGAAGTCCTCGATATAAACGCCGAAACGCTCATAAAGCCACTTCAGGAAGCTGTTGGACAAAGTGTCCTTCTGTTTGTCTGAGAGCAGGGAAGACCAATATGCGTTAACAGTTTTTAACGCTTTGATTCAAGTGCACGCGTCGGGCTTTGCACCAGACGCTGTCCTTTACGTTTGAATATCCACAGAGAGTTTGTGTTCAGGTGAACCTGAAGCTCACCTGTACTGCTGACTGCAGGTGGAGGAGGGGGCGGGGCTCTGGGTGTCTGAGAAGGGGAGTCTTCGGGTCTGTGAGGAGACAGAAAAGACTGTGAAGCTGCAGGAAAAAGCTGCTGTTTCCTTCAAACACATCTATCATGAGGGCGCACTCCCACTGTCCATCCGTACCGTGCCCAAACAGGTTTCATGGGTAAAGTCTGGTTCCTTTGACCAGTGTGAGTGCAACAGTACCGCGGCTAGGAGCGGCACGCTTGCCGTCCACGGCCCGTTTGGGAGAGGTGGGCTTTAGTAAAGCACGTTTGCACATGTACGAGCACGAGCGTACGAAAGTGTACGAGCACGAGGCCTACGGTGGTTCTGAGGTCATTTCCTGTGCGCCTGTTGGGACGTAGAAAAAAGAAGGAGGGACCATGCGCGGACATTTAAAACAATGGCGGTGAAAGGTTCACGTTGGTGTGATGCGGAGGTGGAGTGTTTACTGCAGATTTGGTCGATGAAAAGATTCAAAAACAGTCGACAAGACGCACAAAAACTCAGAGGTCTACGGAAAGATCTGGAAACAAAGCCACGCATCGCCATGACGTCATCAATGCGTGTGACGTGTTGCGGCGGGATGACGTATAGGCAGCAAGAAGCATTCTCCGAGGCCCAGGTAGTGTGAGTACAAACGGGCCTGGAGGGGGGGACAAGGACCCTAAAGCACGGGGCACGGGACGGAGGCACAGTGGGAGTGCGCCCTCATATAGGGTTGGTTTTCTTTTGAATAGCCACCTCGGTTTGAGGACTTCGTTGATCTTCTGCTCCAGCTCCATGCACCTGCTGCGCTCTCGCTCCAGCTCCTGCCTCAGTGAATCCACGCTGGACTCCTCTTTAAGTTTCCTCAGCTCCTCCTCTGAAACAGACGATGACGGAGACAAACTGAGTTCCTCTAAACAGCACTACAGGTGCACAAAACACACGCGCATGATGCCGGAAATGGAAACAGTTAAACAGTAAACAGTTTGTTGCAAATAGAACAAGTTAATAGTTGTAGTCTGTGCAACCGTACTGCACCTTCGAGCGGCACGCTTGCCGGCCAGGGCCCGTTTGGGAGAGGTGAGCTTATTACATAAAATAAAATATGTATAAAGCAATATAATGTATAAGCCTACATATAAACACATCTATATTCATATATATAACCGTAAAGAAACATATTGTAGCGGGGCGGCAGCCGGTCACTGGCAGCCCCCTCGCTCTAACATCTCTCCTTAATTGCATGTATATAGGTCCTGTTTGTGCATGTGTGTGTATTTCGGGCCTGTGTGTGTGTGTAACATGATTAATAGTAAGAGTGAAAAATTTTTATTTCCCCGTTGCGGGATGAATAAAGTGATTCTTCTAGCCCATATTTATACACAAAGCACCTTTTTGTTTGTTTATTTGTCTGTTTTTAAAGCTCTTCCTCGTCCTTGTGTCTTTTTTTAAACTGGACCATGTTTGGACATTTCTTCCTGCCACAGATTTAAATAGATAGAAACACACACACACACACACACACACACACACACACACACACACACACACACACACACACACACACACACACACACACACACACACACACACACACACACACACACACACACACACACACACACACACACACACACACACACACACACACACACACACACACACACACACACACACACACACACACACACACACACACACACACACACACACACACACACACACACACACACACACACACACACACTTTATATACTCACGTAAAAAGTGTTTTTCTAACAAGGCGATCTCTAGGTGACCTTTGACCTCGTTGAGATCCGTCCTCGAGTCGTCTTGGAGAGCTGCAGAGAAAGATCCTGAACAAGCCTGAGAAGAAATAATAAAGACGATTCATCATTCATTCATTCATCTTCAACCTCTTGTCCCTGGGGTCGGGGTCGCAGGGGGCTGGAGCCGATCCCAGCTGACATCGGGTGTGAGGCGGGGTCCACCCTGGACAGGACGCCAGTCTATCACAGGACACATAGAGACGAACAGAGACAGACAACCATTCACACCTACGGGTGATTTAGAGTCATCAATGAACCCAACACCTGCACGTCTTTGGACTGTGGGAGGAAACCGGAGAACCCGGAGAAAACCCACGCAGACACGGGGACAACATGCAAACTCCACACAGAAGGGCCCCAGCAGGGATTCGAACCAGGAACCCTCTCGCTGTGAGGCCAGAAAATTAGGCGATGACAGTTCTGATCTCATTAATCAAGTAAATGATGCTTTTGGTCTCGTCAGTGTGAAGAGTTTCTGTTTTTTTGTGAGGTCGAGAACCCGTCCCGCCTCTGGGGTCGGGTTGTCCGGGGATGAGATACCTGGAACCTTCTCGCTGTGAGGTGACAGTGCTAACCACTACACCACCGTGTCGCCTTCAACGGTACAATACAGATGTTTTTCTTTTGACGTGGGGTACCACAGGGCTCGATTCTGGGTCCTCCTCTATTCACACTCTGCAACACGTTTAACCTTTACTGAACCGCGTAAACTCGTGTTTTTACTTCTACGTTTCTTTATAAAGGAGAAGAAGAGAAGAAGAGGCAACCACGTCTGAGGATTTTAAACCCGGTGTCTAAATAAGAAACCCGTTTTCTTCATCCTGGTCTCCTAATTTAAACTCCTGGTTGTCGGATTACCCAGGCGTGTTTGCGTACCTGAGCGTCACTCTGCTGCTCGCCCTCCGCCTCCCTCAGCTCCTCCTGCTGCTCTCGGACGGAGCCGCGAGGTTTGATCACGACCTCCTCGGCACATTCTGTGTCGGACGTGTTGGGAGAATCGGCCAGATCCGGGAACTCGTCCCGTCTCGACCCGCGGAACCGGATCCTTTCCAGGTGCTTCCGCATGGTGGGGGGGCGCCGTGGAGCCGGGTTCTACCTGAACATGGCAGCCGGCGGTGCTGCGGAGACTGGAAGAAGAGGAGACACTGAGAAATTACCCACAAGACCTTCAATTAACTGATAACTGGCGTGTGTTTCCACGGGGAGCGTCAGATTCTGTCTCTGAGGATGGCAATGCTGGGATTTTTGCCCCGTTTGCTCATGGAGGAATTGTTGTTCTCTGTAAATCTTAAATACGTCGTAAATTTGGTCTAGACCTGCTCGACATGTATAATCTATATTCCTGTTAATTCCCATAAATTCACGTTAATTCCAATAAATTCACGTTAATTCCAATAAATTCCTGTTAATTCCAATAAATTCAAGTTTAATTCCAATAAATTCCACTTAATTCCAATAAATTCACATTTAATTTCAATAAATTCACGTTAATTCCAATAAATTCGAGTTTAATTCCAATAAATTCAAGTTTAATTCCAAAATATTCCTGTTAATTCCCATACATTCACATCAATTCCCATAAATTCACATTAATTCCAATAAATTCGAGTTTAATTCCAATAAATTCAAGTTTTATTACCATAAATTCAAGTTTAACTCCAATAAATTCGAGTTTAATTCCAATAAATTCGAGTTTAATTGCAATAAATTCGAGTTTAAAGCCAATAAATAATTGTAAAACACGATTATTTAATCTAGTTTTCATCTCATCGGTGGTTCAGTTGTTTCCGTCTGGACCAAAGCACTGAACAAACCAACCCATCCGAGCATCGCGCTGTTCCAACATTTGAGTTTGCACGACATTTTCACATTTTCACATTCTTGAAATAATCTGAATATTAATTTGAACTCAGGTGAACACAATAAACCTCAGTTTCAACAAAGGAGACAGAAACTAACAAACAAACTTCTGCTTCCCGTGGATCTCGTCACTGACCTGAACGCGAGGCTTCCTCACCACTGACTGAAGCTTTACTGTTTACGGAGGGAGAGTCGACGCTCGCCACGTCAGCCCGCCCCCGTAAACACTCGCACAAACAGCTCAAGCCGCCAATCGGACGCTCCCGTCATCAAACTGTTTGTTCAGGGAGGAGGAAGTGTTTCATTGTCCCCCCTCTTCATCAAACAAACACAAAAACATGACTGTAGGAGTCTTTATGCTAAGCTAAGCTAAGCTAAGCTAACTGCACGGTTCTCGCACCTTTTCCAAAGTCAAATCCAAGCACTTTTCAAGCATCTCAAGGTGCATTTTCATGTTTTCCAGCACCTCACAGCCGTGGTTAACTACATATTCTTATACAGAACAATAATCACTATGCAGTAAACGTATTATTGCACTTGTTCATCACATTAAATGAGATGTTATTGTGCTATAAACAACCAACGTGATGTTTTAAGACAGTTTTCTACAGAATGACGACAAATGAAAGGAAACTAACTCCACAGAAATATAATCAGCAATTATTCTGATCATCTGAGACTCAGCAAAGGATTTTTTTCATGCAAAAATGTCAGAAAATGTTGTTTTCAATCGCTCAGATATGCAAATCTTCCATCCTCTGTGTTAAATCATACATGCCATCATCATATGACGTGAATTTCAAGCACTTTATTCAAAATCCAAGCACTTTTCAATCATTTCAAGGTGCATTTTTCATGTTTCCCAGCCCCTTAAAGCTGTGGAAAACTGAAGATTTGTATTCAGAACAATCCTTAGTCGTCAGTAAACTTACTATAGCACTTGTTCATCACATTAAATTAGATGTTATTGTCCTGTAAACAACCAACGTGATGTTTTAAGACAGTTTTCTACAGAAGGACGACAAATAAAAGGAAAACTAACTCCACAGAAATATAATCAGCAACTATTCTGATCATCTGAGACTCAGCAAAAGTTATTTTTCATGCAACAATGTCAGAAAATGCTGTTTTCAGTCGCTCAAATATGCAAAATCTTCTTTTCTCTGAGTTCCATCGTATACGACAACGATAACGGTTCAAGCTCTTTTATTCAAAATTCAAAATACTTTATTGAAATCTTGAAAACGCACTAAAGTGCAAGGATTTTCAAGGATTTCCAGCACCTGTTTGAACCCTGTAACCACTGCTGCGGGTGTGTAGCCTGTGGCGTGTTTAGTCTGAGCATCACTGAGTCGTCCGACTGGTTCTAATGGTTATTGTCGGATAACGTGTCTGCACGACTCCAACACTGTAAACGTACACAAACGTCACGTCAGAGTCGGAGAAAACAGACTTATTAAAGTTAATTTCTATGAAAAAGACGCAGAATTAATGAGTCTGACCTAAAAACTCAAAATGCATCAGAATAAGAAGAGAAATGACGCTGACGGACCTGCATCTGTAAACAAAGTGCATGTTTTGTAATGAGAAACGTGCAGCAGAGGTTATGAGGCTAAAGATAGTGTGAAGTCTGCAGAGACAGAAATAAATACATGCAGGAATAAAAGAAATCTGGAATAAATAAATACATGAATGAAAAGATAAATGCTGACAAAATGCTAAAAGAAATAGAAACAGGAATAAATGTGCTTCAGTAATACAATAATAAATACATTCCTGCATGAATAAACAAATTAATGTATAAATACAATAATAAATACATTTATAGATTAATGTCTAAATAAAAGAATAATTAAATGCATTTATAAATAGATAATAAACAAATAAAAGAATAAATAAATACATAAATTAATAGATAAATTAATAGATAAATGCTGACAAAATGCTTTAAAAATACATGAATTACTGTATTTAATAAATAAAAGAATAAATAAATAGATAATAAACAAATAAATGCATATAGTGTTTAGTCCTCCACAGTTCTCTAAGTAACAGAATATAATTAGATATTTTCCTGTTCAACACCTGAACCTGGTGACAGCCAATCAGCTGCTGCTTTACCTGGTGACAGCCAATCAGCTGCTGCTTTACCTGGAGACAACCAATCAGCTGCTGCTTTACCTGGAGACAGCCAATCAGCTGCTGTTTTACCTGGAGACAACCAATCAGCTGCTGCTTTACCTGGAGACAGCCAATCAGCTGCTGCTTTACCTGGAGACAGCCAATCAGCTGCTGCTTTACCTGGTGACAGCCAATCAGCTGCTGCTTTACCTGGAGACAGCCAATCAGCTGCCGCTTTACCTGGTGACAGCCAATCAGCTGCTGGTTTACCTGGAGACAGCCAATCAGCTGCTGCTTTACCTGGAGACAGCCAATCAGCTGCTGCTTTACCTGGAGACAGCCAATCAGCTGCTGCTTTACCTGGAGACAGCCAATCAGCTGGTGCTCTACCTGGAGACAGCCAATCAGCTGCTGCTTTACCTGGAGACAGCCAATCAGCTGCTGCTTTACCTGGTGACAGCCAATCAGCTGCTGCTTTACCTGGTGACAGCCAATCAGCTGCTGCTTTACCTGGTGACAGCCAATCAGCTGCTGCTTTACCTGGAGACAGCCAATCAGCTGCTGTTTTACCTGTAGGACCTTCAAACAGGCGCAACAGGATCCGTACCCGGGTCCGCGTGCTCCAGGTCGGACACACCCGGACCCCCTCAGGTCAGAGACTACAGAAGGGTGAGGAAGGGGGTGAGGAGTGAGGTAAGAGAGTGAACAGAGGAAGGTTTTCTCACCGGGAACAGAAGCTGAAGCAAACTTTCCTGTCTTCTCTCTACAGAAACCCGCTCAGAACCGGGTCAAAACCAGTCCGAACCGGACCAGGCTCCTCTCAGACCCGCTCCAGGACCCCCTCCCTCCTCTGTCCTCAACAGTTAGTCCGGGTGAGGAGGTTTTTGGGGCTAAAAACACCCGGACCGCGTCCCTGAACCTGAACACAATAATCACTGCTGTGGGACAAACACGGAAGTGACGCCATCACGCTGAACGTCGGTGTGGCAAGGCTAAAGGAAGGAGGATGGGACACCAGGGAAAAATGTCTGAGTCTGACTGAATAACAATAAATAAATGTATAAATAAATGCAAATAAATAAATAAATGCAGGAATAAAAACAGAATACATGAATCATTTAATGCATAAATAAACAAATGAATACAAGAATACATAAATGCCTACATAATAATAGGAATGAATAAATAAATACAGAAATAAATGAATTTATTAATAAATACAGAAATAAATATATTTATTAATTAATACAAAATAAATAAATGCAGAAATAAATGTATAAATAAATACAAAAATAAATTAATACAGAAATAAATGTATAAACAAATGAATGAAGAAATACATGTATAAATTAATGTACAAATAATAACAGGTGTGATCTTTACCTAGTCCGTAAAGTGTCCATAGAAAACTTTTGTTATGCTTTGGCAAAATAAATAAAATTGAATGAATTGAATTGAATAAATAAATACAAAAAAAAAATGTATAAATAAATCAATGAATGAATAAATAAACAAATATATGAATATATTAATGAATAAAAATAGAAAATGAATAAATGCATAACTAAATACAGGAATGAAAAAATACACGCATTAACACATAAATACATGAATAAATGAATGTATAAATACTAAAAGGAATAAATTAACAGAAATAATTGTACAAACACATTAATACATAAATGCACGACAAAATGTATAAATACAAGAATGAATAGATGCATCATTAAAAGAATAAATACATGAATCTATAAGTAAATGAGTTACAAATAAACAAATGAATAAATTGAAGAATAAACGAATCTGTTCATGCTTACAATTATTTCTACATTACTGTTCACCTACATGTAATTATTTATTTATGTTTCCACGTGTTGAGGAGGTAGAAGGTCCCATTTATTCATGCATTCATTGACTCATCAGGATTTATTAATTCATGTATTTCTATATTTATTTATTTTTTCATTTATTAATTGGTGATTCATTTGTGTATTAATGCATTTATTGACTCATCAGATTAATTTAGCATTTATTAATTTCTATATTTATTTATACATACATTCATTTATTAATTGATGTATTAATTTATTAATGCATTTATTTATTTATTCCTGTATTTATGTTTGCATTTACTTATGGAGAGACGGAGTTCTAATGCGCATGCGTCATACCCCGAAGCTCAGACTTGTGTCCCAGCCTTCTTCGATTCGCCGCGCAGGCCGTGCAGCCCCTCAGGGCGGAACCTTAAAGGGCGGAACCCTCGGACAGACAGCTGCGTGTTTCAGGAGGAACTTTGAAGTAAGTTAGTTTGACAGTGGTCCTCCGGGCTGCAGATTCACCTGTTCACGCTCTTTTATCACCTGTGGAGCAGCTGAGGCCCGGACATGGTCTCCGTGATCCGGAACACCGACGTGAAGCAGGTAAGACTCACCTGAGGCGGTCTGAGCACAGCGGAGATAAACCCGAGTTAAACCTGAGTTAAACCCGAGTTAAACCCGGGATAAACCTTCCGAATTGATGAGCATACACACATCATTTAAATTACACCATGAGTCATTTTTTAACTGTGACATTTATTCATTATTTAGCAGCATGATGCTTAAATCTGGTGTTTTGTAAACAGGGTTTCGGACCCGAGAATGTGCGGAATTAAGGAAGTAGCTTCAAATATCTGTGCACAGAACAAATGCAACTCATCTGTAAGACACGGGGCAGGGTGCAGAGGGGCATGGTGTGTGTGCGTGTGTGTGTTTATGAAGGACTAAACAGGACTAAAGTTTCAATAAATAAATAATAATGCATAAATAAATATATGAATAAATACAGAAATGAATGCCTGAATAAATACAGGAAGAACTTAGTGAATAAATACAGAAATAAATAAATAAATATATAAATACAGAAATAAATAAGTAAATAAATACAGGAATAAATAAGTAAATAAATACAGAAATAAATAAGTAAATAAATACTGAAATAAATAAATATATAAATAAATACAGAATAAATAAATGCATGAACGATTGCGAGTGTGATGCAACTAAATGTTTACAATGAAAGATCCCGTGTCTCCTCTGCAGAAAGATGCCGATTGTGCAGTGGTTGTCGCGGTAACGTCTCGTGCAGTGTTTGAATCAGGAGGTGATGGCGAGGACGTGTACGGCATGGGCGCAGCTTTCCCTCTACTGCAGGTCAGAATTTAACACTTTAAACTGTTGTTTTTGTGTCTTAGATGCCTGTATGTTATAATAAGACAAATTACACACAAAAAAATAAAATAACACCAAACTGAAGCTTTAAAAATATCTATTTTTTAACTTAATTCATAATTCAGGCACTGCAGAGAGTGAACGAACGTCTTCTGGAGGAAAATCCTGCTGAGTCGCTGCTGTTTGATGTCGTCCTCATCACCACAGACAGCCAGCAACAGCAGCAGCGCTCCCGCATCATCAGCAGCACCAGACATTACGGTAATTGAAATTAACTAGCTGCACCAGACATTACGGTAATCTAATTTAACCGGCAGAAGCAACTCCAGAAATTACGGTAATTGTAATTTAACCAGCGGTAACACCAGACATTACGGTAATTGTAATTTAAGAAGCAGCAACACCAGACATTGCGGTAATTGTTATTTAACCAGCGGCTACAATATACATTATGATAATCATAATTCAACCAGCGGCAACACCAGACATTATGGTAATCGTAATTCAACCAGCTGCAACACCAGACATTACGGTAATTGTAATTTAACCAGGGGCTACACCAGACATTACGGTAATTGTAATTTAACCAGCAGCAACACCAGACATTACGGTAATTGTAATTTAACCAGCAGCTACACCAGACATTACGGTATTCGTAATTTAACCAGGGGCTACACCAGACATTACGGTAATCGTAATTTAACCAGGGGCTACACCAGACATTACGGTAATCGTAATTTAGCAAGTGGCAACACCAGACATTACGGTAATCGTAATTTAACCAGCAGCTACACCAGACATTACGGTGATTGTAATTTAACCAGGGGCTACACCAGACATTACGGTAATCGTAATTCAACCAGCTGCAACACCAGACATTACGGTAATTGTAATTTAACCAGTAGCAACACCAGACATTACGGTAATTGTAATTTAGCCAGCAGCTACAACAGACATTACGGTAATTGTAATTTAACCAGCAGCTACACCAGACATTACGGTAATGGAACTTTAACCATCAGCAGACTTCCTGTTGAAGACTTCCTGTCATGATGTCATCACCCCCCTGTTGCAGGTCTTGACGTCAGCAGGTTCTGCTTCGCCGGCGAGGACGATTTCATCGAGACTTTGCAGAAGAGCAACGTGCATCTCTTCCTGACGACGGACAGAAACGAAGCGCCGCAGGCGTCACAGAAAGGTCACGGGACGTTTCTTCTCCTCTCGCCGACGACCCGTCATTCGAAAAGCTCAGTTTACCCAGAGTTCAACGTGTTTTCACCCTCTCTCCGGTCCCCAGGTGTTCTCTCGGCGCTGCTGGACCCGCAGGTGGCTCCATCGGAGCAGCTCAGAGTGATGTTCTGCGGGGACGCCGTCGTCCGGCCCGACTCTGGCCCGACGCCTGCGAGCCGACAGGCCGCTCAGGTTCTCTCCGCAGCTCCCGGCTCATATGTTGTCCTTAGTTTTATAACAACAATAATAATAATAACAATTCACGTTCTTGCTCCGCAGAGTTTCTCGGCTCGACTCGGCGAGATCCGGCAGCGGTTCGGCATGTCCGACAGCCCTCTCAGCATCGTCCTGGTGACGTCACGCGGCGGCAGGGAAAGCTGCGGCGGCGCCCTTCGGACGCTGCGATCTCGCGGCCTGAGTGTGGATGAGGCGTACTGCCTGGCCGGGGCCCCGCGGAGCCCCATCCTGTCCCTGCTCCGACCTCACTTCCTGCTCAGCGACGGGTTCTGCGGCCTCGACGACTGATGACATCATGAGGGGGGGAGGGAGATGTACAGTCACATGACCTCACGAAAAAAAAAACTCCACTGTGTCTTTGAAACAAACTGCCAAAATCTCCTGCTATCTGAACTAAGGTCAACGAGCCAATCAGTGAACCTGATGCACAGCTAAGCCCCGCCCACCATCCAAATCCAAAGCACATGATTGGACGCCGTCACACAGCAGTAAACGGGTTCTTTCTTTTGTTGTTCTGCTTCTTTATTCAGATTCAGGTGTTGATACAAACACCAGACTCTGAAAGATACTTTTTGTTCTTGTGCACACGATAAAAATAAATGATAAACTTTATAAATATGTGGATAAGTATTAAAAAGCAATCGTTTCAGCAGTCCTGAAGGAGTTTAGTGGTCTTTGAGAAGGCTCCATTGGTCCTGGAGGAAGATGTGTGGCTCTTTAATCTGGTCCCTGAGATGGTTCTAGTTATCTCAGAGAAGATACCAACTATCTTTGAATATCACTAATGGGCCTTGAAGTGGTTCCAGTGGTCTCTTTAGGAGGTCCCAGGTATCCCTGAAAGGAAGGCTACTAGTCCTTGAGGGTGTTATGTGGGTCCCTGTGTAGGTCTAATGTGGTTCCAATGATCCCTGAGATGGTTCCAGTGAGCATTGAGGAACTTCAGTCATCCTTCAAGTGGTTCTGAAGGTGGTTCTAGGAATTGTCCATGTCCCAATGGTCCTGTTGGAGGGTTGCAGTGGTCCCTTTATCGGGTCCTAAGCATTATTGAGAAGGCTCCACTGGTCCTTGGGGGGGTTTGTGTGTCCTTACACAGATCCCACGGTCCTTGGGTGAGTCTTGTGGCTTTATAATGTTGTTCCAGTGGTCTCTGAGATGGTTCTAGTTATCTTTGAGAAGATCCCAGTGATCTAGGAAATCAGGGCCCTGAAGTGACTCCAGAAGTCCTCAATGTCCCAGTGGTCCTTGAAGTGTGACTGGTCCCAAAGGTCTCTTTAGGAGGTTCTAGGTATCATTAAGAAGGCACCACTAGTCCCTGGGTGGTTTTGCATGTCCTTGAGTAGGTATAATGTGGTTCCAGTGATACCTAGATGGTTCCACTGAATGTTGAGGAACTCCAATGGTCCTTGAAGGGGTTCCAGCGGTTCTGAAGGTAGGTTGTCAATGTCCTCCTTTGGTCCTTAAGAAGAGTTACATGGTCATTGTGGCGTAAGTGGTCCCAGTGGTTCTTTTAGGAGGTTCTAGGTATCCTTGAGAAGGCTTCACTGGTCCTTAGGGTGGTTTCTTGTGTCCTTGGGTTGGTCTCATGTGGTTCCAATGATCCCTAAGATGGTTCTAGTTATCTTTGAGAAAATTCCAGTGATTGCTGAGGAACTCCAGGGGCCCTTGAAGTGCTTCTGGTGGTCCTTGAGGTGGGTCCAATGGTCCTCAAGTGGCCCTTGAGAAGGGATCTCTCAGGGGTTCCTAGTTAATAGAGATTAATAGTGTTCCTGCTCATCCTTGAGGAGATCCCAGTGGTAGATGTTCAGGGCTAGATGCATCATCCTTGATGAGCCTTTCAGGTGGTTCCACTTCATCCTTAAGGAGGTTCATGGTCCATGAAGGGGTTCTGTGTGGGTTCTAGGGAAGGGCAGGGGGACCTTCAGGGGATCCAGGGCCTTGTAACATTGTATAAACAACCTCGTTTACAACCAGTCGTTAAAGGCACCAGCAGCCAAAAACAGATGCCTCATCAAACGGGTTCAGCCTTTATTATCATTCTGACGAGTCCCCAGAGAAACACAGGAGGCGTGTCCACTCTGTGGCGCCGGGGGGGTTTGCATGACATCACTGCAGCCGATCATCACTGCAGACAGGAAGGCCACCTTCACACCACCACAGTCAGAGAAGAGAGTCTGTAAAGGCTGTTTTGGATTAGTTCAATAAAGATTAAAGAGATCAATAACATGATCAGGTAGACTTCATCTGACGTCACTCTCCTACGAAACAGAACCCGAAAAATACGAGGAAATAGTTGTCAAGGCCAGTTTTGTGGTAGTAAACATCCAAATCTGGTCATAGTCTCCGTCCCAGCTTTGCTCAGTCAGTATTTAGAGCCTGTTTTCTCAGGTTTTATGTCGTGTTTCATACCGAGGACGCCCTCCAGTTCGCTTCAGGGTCCAACAGATGCTTCGACATCCTCTTAGTGCCTGCGGCTGAAAGCAGAAGGAGCCGAGGAAAGAGAAGAGGAGGGAGGGTCATTGCTGTTCCTCTCGTGATAGATTTTAACAACGTAAACAGCAACATGAGCTCTCACTTTGGTTCCTCCCAAAACCTGAACTTCCACACGTATGACACTGGTACCAAACGTGACGTTTAAGGAATTTAAAGATGCCGATTTTAGACGGGAACAGTTCACCAGCGTGGCAGCCGATATTCTATCTTCTTTATTAAACAAGAAGACGTCTGCACCGAAAAAACATCTAGAGTGAAAGGAGTGTTGTGTGGGCACACGTGAGGTCTTGATCATCCGAGGCAGACGCACGTTCAGACGTTCAGCGGGACCCGCGGTGGTTAAAACAGCAGCTGAGCTCTGGCGTCCTGACACGCAGACCGCCGCGCAGACTTGTCTACACCCGTTCATACATGTGATTAACATACAACACGGAGTGGAGGAGACCGGCAGCCTGTGTGCCCGATCAGTTCGGCTTCCCTCAGGGACTCCGTGTGACCTCCATCACTCTGGGGACTATTTTTAGCTGCTCTCTTTTTTTTAACTACAGGAACTACAAAATATATTCATTTCACACGTGCTGCATTCACGTGCTGTTGGAAGAACAGGAAAAGTAAACTCCTGAAAATACAAGTCGGAAACTACGAGAAAACGCTGCTAAATGTTTTCTGTGACGGTCTCGTCTCATCTCATCTTCAGCCTCTAATCCGGGGTTGGGTCTCGGGGGCAGCAGCTCCAGCAGGGGACCCCAGACTTCCCTTTCCCGGGCCACATTAACCAGCTCTAACTGGGGGATCCTGAGGCGTTCCCAGGCCAGTGTGGAGATCTAATCTCTCCACCTGGTCCTGGGTCTTCCCCGAGGCCTCCTCCCAGCTGGACGTGCCTGGAACACCTCCCTAGGGAGGCGCCCAGGGTTCATCCTTACCAGATGATCCTGAACCACCTCAACTGGCTCCTTTCTTAATAATTCACGTATTCCACATCAATTCTCTGCTCACGTGTAATTTGTAAGATGGTTTTAGGTTGTAACCGTTGTCCAGTGACTGGGAAAGTTATTTGTTAGCATCAACATGACGACAAGTTTAAGATAAAACGATGTTTCTGTTTCTGTCATGAACGGTGCGGGAAATAACACTGGGAGACTGGACCCAAATGCAGACACGGACACGGGGTAAAAGAACAAACAAATATCTAATATAAACAACAGAAATGGGAATAATTACAGAGGAAACAAGAACACTAAAGACGAGACGGTCGAGGGAAACAGGAACGCGGGAAACGACGGACGGTTGAGGAAACAGGAACGAGGAAACGACGGACGGTCAGGAAACAGGAACGAGGAAACAACGGACGGTCGAGGGAACAGGAACGAGGAGATGACGGATGGTCAGGAAACAGGAACGAGGAAACAACGGACGGTCGAGGGAACAGGAACGAGGAAACGACGGACGGTTGAGGAAACAGGAACGAGGAAACAACGGACGGTCGAGGGAACAGGAACGAGGAGATGACGGATGGTCAGGAAACAGGAACGAGGAAACAACGGACGGTCGAGGGAACAGGAACGAGGAAACGACGGACGGTCAGGAAACAGGAACGAGGAAACGACGGACGGTCGAGGGAACAGGAACGAGGAGACGACGGACGGTCAGGAAACAGGAACGAGGAAACGACGGACGGTCGAGGGAACAGGAACGAGGAGACGACGGACGGTCAGGAAACAGGAACTAGGAAACGACGGACGGTCAAGGGGAACGAGGAAACGACTGACGGTCAGGAAACAGGAACGAGGAAACAACGGACGGTCGAGGGAACAGGAACGAGGAAACGACGGACGGTTGAGGAAACAGGAACGAGGAAACGACGGACGGTTGAGGAAACAGGAACGAGGAAACAACGGACGGTCGAGGGAACAGGAACGAGGAGACGACGGACGGTCAGGAAACAGGAACGAGGAAACGACGGACGGTCGAGGGAACAGGAACGAGGAGACGACGGACGGTCAGGAAACAGGAACGAAGAAACGACGGACAGTCAAGGGGAACGAGGAAACGACGGACGGTCGAGGGAAACGGGAACGAGGAAACGACGGACGGTCAGGAAACAGGAACGAGGAAACAACGGACGGTCGAGGGAACAGGAACGAGGAAACGACGGACGGTTGAGGAAACAGGAACGAGGAAACGACGGACGGTTGAGGAAACAGGAACGAGGAAACAACGGACGGTCGAGGGAACAGGAACGAGGAGACGACGGACGGTCAGGAAACAGGAACGAGGAAACGACGGACGGTCGAGGGAACAGGAACGAGGAGACGACGGACGGTCAGGAAACAGGAACGAAGAAACGACGGACAGTCAAGGGGAACGAGGAAACGACGGACGGTCGAGGGAAACGGGAACGAGGAAACGACGGACGGTCAGGAAACAGGAACGAGGAAACGACGGACGGTCGAGGGAACAGGAACGAGGAGACGACGGACGGTCAGGAAACAGGAACGAGGAGACGACGGACGGTCAGGAAACAGGAACGAGGAAACGACGGACGGTCGAGGGAACAGGAACGAGGAGACGACGGACGGTCAGGAAACAGGAACGAGGAAACGACGGACGGTCGAGGGATCAGGAATGATGAAACGACGGACGGTCAGGAAACAGGAACTAGGAAACGACAGATGGTCAGGAAACAGGAACGAGGAGACGACGGACGGTCAGGAAACAGGAACGAGGAAACGACGGACGGTCAAGGGAAACAGGAACTAGGAAACGACGGACAGTCAGGAAACAGGAACTAGGAAACGACAGATGGTCAGGAAACAGGAACGAGGAAACGACGGACGGTCGAGGGAAACAGGAACGAGGAAACAACGGCCGGTCAGGAAACAGGAACGAGGAAACAACGGACGATCAGGAAACAGGAACGAGGAAACGACAGATGGTCAGGAAACAGGAACGAGGAAACGACGGCCGGTCAGGAAACAGGAACGAGGAAACAACGGACGATCAGGAAACGGGAACGATGAAACGACGGACGGTTGAGGAAACAGGAACGAGGGAAACGACGGAAAGAAACAAAGAAACAATAATTAACAAAATAACAATCAACACGAAGCATAAATACCAGAACGGACGAGAAACGGTAGCCAACCGACGAGACTTACCAAGTAAATGAGAGCGGTCCGGAGCTGCATGCGTGTCCTCTCCGGCTTCTTATACTCCTGGAGGTGATCAGCGTAACAGGCTGCAGCTGGGGGGGAACCACGCCTACCTGTACCTGGACAAACCAACATACAGGGGAGACACAGACAGAGGGAGACACACTCACACAAAAGGGAGAGAGGAGGGACCGACAGAACCGACTCTTGACAGTTTAGTGGTTTTAGAGAATTGCCCCCGGAGAAGCCGGCTAACAGCCGGACGTGGCTAACAGTGATTAGCTCGGGGCAGCACGGTGAAGGCATTCAAAGGTCTTTTTTAACCACTAATGCTGCTGAAAATAACAGCAAACCTCTGCAGCAGCGTGAGAAGAGTCCCTACACACACAACAAAGCGTCATCAGCGTAGTTAGTGAAGCCAGAGTTTATTAAAGAGTGTTTTAAAGACTTACCTACTGGCCCCTGTACCAGCTCCTCTCATAGTAAAGTCCATTACAGTGGATTACCAAAGTCAATCCCAAAGGAAGGAGCCCATTGCTGCTTTGTTGTGTGTGTAGGGACTCTTCTCATGCTGCTGCAGAGGTTTGCTGTTATTTTCAGCAGCATTAGTGGTTAAAAAACACCTTTGAATGCCTTCAGCGCACCGCCCCGAGCTAATCAGTGTTAGCCCATTGGTGCTTGACAGGAGGAGTCATCGTCTGGTTACCTGTTGGGGGTTTGTTCCTATAAAACATGGTTAAACAGTTTCTAGTCACACTCTGGATTTATTAAAATAAATCCTGGATTATTTGAATAAATCCGGATGTTGAGACACTCCTGCAGCTCTCAGTCCTTCTACACTGCAAAAAATAAATAAAATAAATGTCCTGCTGACTCTTTAACTCCACTAAACTGTGTTTAAAAATCTGATGCACACATGGTTTCGTTAACCTGCTGCTCATGTGTGTGTCCTCTATTATATTGTGTATATTACATTTTAATAACTGTTGAATAAAGAAGTTATAAGGACATTTTTTGCAGCGGTCTCTCTCTCCCTCCCTCTCTCTCTCTCTCTCTCTCTCTCTCTCTCTCACACACACACACACACACACGGACAGACAGACAGACAGTCAGACACACGCACAAACTGTCTCCTGCTGGAGCTCAAGGACTGAAGGACACCGCAAAGCGCAGCCGATAAGCGGCTTTGATCGGCTAATTTGGCTCCGGGGGCCTTTAGTTCGGTGTGTTTGCTGCAGGTTAACCTGCAAACACACCCGCGGTGCGACACACTCACCGCGGTTTGACCTCAGAGACTCTCCAACCGGAGCTTTGTGAACAGCGGGGACATGGAGTTCCTCCTCAACTTTCGGAGCATTTGAGGATTTTAACGCGTTTTTTTTTTAACCTTCACGACGCAAAATGTTCCTTCTTAAAAAGGACAAACGGAACTTTACCGGCATCTGTTCATAAGTCATGAGTTAAGGGTGTAAACGTGTCGTGCTTTTTGTAAATTAAACCCAACTCCACCTGTTTTACGCGCAGGGTTTTTTTGTGCGTAAAGTGCGCACCGGAGCGCCGCGGTAGAGTCTGTTCGGAGTCTCCGTGACACCACGATGAGACCACAGTGCGGGGACCGGAGTCCGGCTCGGCCTTCATGAGAGCCCACTGGCCGCGCTGCTGTGGCTGTGGCTCGGACCGGGACACAGGAGCGGAGGAGCCGCGGCGGAGATGGCGGCCAACGTGAGCGCGGCGGCGGCGGAGGCGGTGGAAGCGGCGACGGCGGCGGCGGCGGCGGAAGCGCGGGGACACAACGTGCCGGCGCTGCTGTTCGGTGTCCTGCTGATCGTGGTGATCATCTGCGGGAACCTGCTGGTGTGTCTGAGCGTGTTCACCGAGAAGGCGCTGAAGACCACCACCAACTACTTCATCGTCAGCCTCGCGGTGGCGGACCTGATGCTCGCGGTGCTCGTGCTGCCGCTCTTCGTCTACTCCGAGGTGAGGTTAACCGCGACACGCCGGCTTCTCCGGGGGCAGGTGCGGGACTCCAGGGGGGGGGGTGGGGGGGGGGGGGCCTTCAGGGACCGGCTCTGTGCAGGTGCAATGGATCCTGGGTTTTACAATGTGGCAAAACGCCTTAAAATACGCGAATAAACGTCATCATTTACCCTGAAAACACACAAAACACCTTCATTTAAAGATGGTTTGTCCCTTAATGTGGTTGTTAATTTAGAAAAGCAATTAAAAAAACCCTAAAAACACAAAATAAAGGGGTGCGACGCCTCATTTACCTCATTGGTCTGAGTAGATTTAAGGGACACGTGACTTTCCCCTTAATTGACACATTAATTAGCTGCTAACTGATGTTGGATCTAATGAATGGAGCAGTTAATGCAGTTTATTAATGAGGTATTAAAGGTTTGAGGCTGTTTTAAGGGTTAAAAACGTCTTCAAATGACCCAAAAAGCCTTAAAGTCATGACCAAAATATCATGTTAATTGAACTTTTAAGGGTTTTTGAAATATGCTGTTTTTACACCTTAAAAATCCCTTAAATCCATTCAGTTAAGTGCATCATTATTGTTTTGTTAATGGACATTTTAAGGTAAAAAAAACCCCCAAAAGTTCAAGTTTGATGTGAAGATTTTGCTGCAAAGAGAAAAAAAACAGGACGTAAAAACAAACAAATAAGAACAAGGAGGATTATTGCGTAATTAAAACCGGATGCACCTCGATTAAACATCGAGAAGCGAGTAAACACAGGAGGAGAATACTGTAAAGGTGCAATAATAATAATAATAATAATAATAATAAAGCCGTATTATTCTGACGGGATCAGTTACATGTGGGGACGCGGGGTACGGTCATTTATACCAGAGGTTTTTACTCCTGTTGAACGCGGTAAAATTAAAATGACTTCTGTAAACGCTCCTGAAAACATCCCTGAGGTAAACTAACCCCGTCTGAACACGACCCTCTGTAAAACGTGTTGATGCGTTGACGATTTTGAGCGTTGGAGGCGCGTGAAGAAGAACTCTGATCACTTTGTTTAGATCATTCTGTCCTTTAGTTTTGTGTTTAGCTAATTTTGTGTTTAGCTAATTTTGTGACATCAGGAAGCAACGTAGCACGCACACGGAGACTCCACCAGGTGGATTTAGTCTCATTGACTCAGCATTTCCATCTGGGAACTCTCGTTTGGGCAGGGGCGAAAACACTGGATTCTGATTGGATAAACCATCTGTCTGTCACAAACACACGGGCCAAATCGACCAATCAGATCACTGAAGCGTGTGACGTGCTAACAGCGTGGAGGCAAAGCTCAGAAAGGAAACAACATGTGGGTAAAGGAGATTTTCTGATTGTGTTTAACGTGAATTTAAGCATAAAAATGCACATCATCGTGTATAAGTGTCGGCCGATGCGGGCGCTGCGTTTCGCCAATCGTAATTCCCGCCATTATCTACAGATGAGCGTCCACAGGCAGCTGCGTGTTGCTGGAGACGCCGACATAAGGTGACACGATGTTATGGTGTGGTGGTATGGTGGTTAGCCCTGTCGCCTCACAGCAAGAGGGTTCCTGGTTGATTTATATTCGGGATCGACCGATACAGACAATTTCCTTGAGCCGATTCTACTTTTTCTCCCTCAATTTACATCCTCACAACAAGAGGGTTCCTGGTTTGAATCCCGGCTGGGGCCCTTCTGTGTGGAGTTTGCATGTTCTCCCCGTGTCTGCGTGGGTTTTCTCCGGGTTCTCCGGTTTCCTCCCACAGTCCAAAGACGTGCAGGTGTTCGGTTCATTGATGACTCTAAATCACCCGTAGGTGTGAATGGTTGTCTGTCTCTGTTCGTCTCTATGTGTCCTGTGATAGACTGGCATCCTGTCCAGGGTGGACCCCGCCTCACGCCCGCTGTCAGCTGTACGGACAAGCGGTTCAAGATGGAGTCGTAACATTTGTTTTCGTCGTTGTGTGATTGAGCAAAAGTAGCGTCGATCCTCAATTTTATGATGTGAACTCTGACTTTAAGCTCGAGCTGCGACAGCGTCTGGACGTCACCTCCGCGGGTCCCTCTCTCTCTCTCCACCGGGGGTTCGATCCCCGGCTCCTCAGGCCCCTGAAGGCCGTGCCATCGGTGTGTGAATGCATGACTGTAGCGTCTGACTGTGTGCGCTGTGATGTCACTACTTTATGAACCCCGTGTGGTCGTCACTACCGGGCCCCTCGGCTCATATTTACCCGGGACGTATTTGAGTCTAAAATACAAGTTTACCATTATTATTATAATTATTATTACATTTAAATTAAAATATTAAAACAATTTGTAACCTTTTAATCATGTTATTTTATGTATTGTACCTATTTTTATGTTGTTTCTGTTTAATCCAGGTTTTATTTACACAATAAACTTCACTTTTCTTATTATTTATATGATTTTACGTCCTGTTTTTTCTCTTTATACTTTTTTTTTTAACCTTAAAATTAATGGATTTAAAGGATTTTTTAGGTGTAAAAACTGCGTATTTAAAAAACCCTTAAATGTTCAATTAACCTGACCTTTAACGCCTCTTGGTTCATATATTATATTATATTTATTTTAAATTTTTCATGTATTTTAACCAATCAATCGTGTTTTATTTAATTATTTTATTATATGTTTTAAATGTTTAACCTTTTAATCGTGTTATTTAATTTATTGTACCTATTTATTTACATTTTACGTGTTTACTCGCTTCTTTATGGTTAATTTAGGTTTAATTTACACAATAAACTTCGCTGTTTTTATTATTTATTATACCTTAAAACGTCAATAAACAAAACAATAATAATGCAATTAAATTAATGCATTTATGGGATTTTTTAGGTGTAAAAACTGTGTATTTAAAGACCTTTAAATGTTCAATAACCTTGACCTTTAACGCCCTTTGGTTGATGACGACGTGCCCCTTTAACTCTGAACTCCAGCTGACCTCCAGGTTAAGCCCCGCCCCCTTCTGTGACATCACTGTGGACGCACAGATTACGTAAATACAGCATTTATTAATAATTGTGTTACTTTACGCCCGTTAATTGGGTTAAAAATAAACTTGTTTTCGCAGCTGACAGCCGCTCTTTGTTTTTACCGGAGAGCAACAAACTAACGAGGCGCATTCCTGCCGAGGTCGACGCCGCCGCGGGGGTCAGAGGTCGGCCGAGGGGCCCCGCCGAGAACAATGGCAACAATGGGAACAATGGAAACGAGTCCGTGTCCGTCCGCGCTTCTGTCCTCTCGCTTTATTCACGCAGACGTTTTTACACTTTTGTTTGTTACGTAATCGTCACTGTGTGTGTTTTTGATTATTTACACACAACAAACAAAAACACACTTCATTCATTAGGGACTCAGAATAAGATGTGTTACATTTTTAATTTATTTATTTATAGTTTATTTATTTATTATTTTATTTGAGTTATTCACAAAAGCAAATTAATTAATTAGGGATTCAGAATAAGATGTGGATATTTTATTATTTATTAATTTAATTTATGATTTTATTTGAGTTATTCACACTTTTTAAATGTGCATTAATGTATTAAATCTTTTCTAAACACCAAAAAACACACTTCATTCATTAGGAATTCAGAATAACGTGTTACATTTTTAATTTAATCATTTATAGTTTATTTATTTATAATTTTATTTGAGTTATTCACAAAAGCAAATTAATTAATTAGGGATTCAGAATAAGATGTGTTAAATTTTTTAAATTATTAATTTAGAATTTATTCATAAGATGTGGATATTTTATTATTTATTAATTTATAGTTTATTTATTTATTATTTTATTTGAGTTATTCACAAAAGCAAATTAATTAATTAGGGATTCAGAATAAGATGTGGATATTTTATTATTTATTTATTTAATTTATAATTTTATTTGAGTTATTCACACTTTTTAAATGTGCATTAATGTATTAAATCTTTTCTAAACACCAAAAAACACACTTCATTCATTAGGAATTCAGAATAACGTGTGTTAATTTTTTAATTATTAATTTATAATTTATTTATTAATTTTTAATATGTTACAATTTATTCATTTATTTAATTTATAATTTTTTATAATTTTATTTGAGTTATTCACAAAAACAAATTAATTAATTATGAATTCATAATAAAATGTGTTAAATTTTTTAAATTATTAATTTAGAATTTATTCATAAGTTGTGGATATTTTATTATTTATTAATTTAATTTATAATTTTTATAATTTTATTTGAGTTATTCACAAAAAGTAATTAATTAATTATGGATTCTAATAAGATGTGAATATTTTATTATTTATAAATTTAATTTATGATTTTATTTGAGTCATTCACGCTTTTTAAATGTGCATTATTTATTCCTCCCTTTAATTAATTAATTATGAAATTCATAATGAATGTGATTTAAGAAATTATTTATAATTTATTTATTTAATTATTATTCGTATTTGTTATTCACGCTTTTTAAATTTACATTTACGTATTTGTTTATTTCAAAACACCCAAAAAAACAAAATAAATAATAAAATGTGAATATTTTATTGTTTATTTTTATTTAAATATGTATTAATTTATTTAATTTATTTGATTATTTTATGTGTTTATAATCTGAGTTATTCACACTTTTTAAATTTGCATTAATGTATTTTTTCCTTTTAAAACACCAAAACAAACAAACAAAATATTTAATTATAAAAATATAATAACATGTTAATGTATAAATTCATGTGTCTGACGTGATTCATACATTTTATATATATATTTGTACTAATTCATGAACCAGTTTAATATGAAGTGTGTGTACGTGTGAACACACTGATCAATGTTTTAATTATTCATATAATTTAACTAAAATAAAAACACAAACATCAGCTCAGTCACGTAAAGTCGTGAGTAAATGAACGTTACTTGATGTTTACGCGTGTTTGTGTTTGCGTGTAAATAAAAGCGCGTTCCTTCAGTTCCAGGACGGCGTGTGGACCCTCAGCACCACCATCTGTGACGCCCTGATGACCATGGACGTGATGCTGTGCACCGCCTCCATCTTCAACCTCTGCGCCATCAGCGTCGACAGGTCAGTGCTCACCTGCGCCTGCGCCTACACCTGCGCCTGCACCTACACCTGCACCTACACCTGCGCCTGCACCTACACCTGCGCCTGCACCTGCACCTACACCTGCACCTGCGCCTACACCTGCACCTGCGCCTACACCTGCACCTGCACCTGCACCTGCGCCTGCACCTACGACTACACCTGCACCTGCGCCTGCACCTGCACGTATACCTACACCTACACCTGCGCCTGCGACTACACCTGCGCCTGCGCCTGCACCTGCACGTACACCTACACCTGCACGTACACCTACACCTACACCTGCACCTGCGCCTACACCTGTGCCTGCACCTACACCTTCACCTGCGCCTGCACCTGCACGTACACCTACACCTGCACCTGCGCCTGCGCCTGCACCTACACCTGCACCTACACCTGCGCCTACACGTGCGCCTGCACCTACACCTACACCTACGCCTACACGTGCGCCTGCACCTGCACCTACACCTGCGCCTACACCTGCGCCTACACCTGCGTCTACACCTACGCATACACCTACGCATACACCTTCACCTTCACCTGCGCCTGCACCTGCACGTACACCTACACCTGCGCCTACACGTGCGCCTGCACCTACACCTACGCCTACACGTGCGCCTGCACCTGCACCTACACCTGCGCCTACACCTGCGCCTACACCTGCGTCTACACCTACGCATACACCTACGCATACACCTACACCTGCGTCTGCACCTGCGTCTACACCTGCCTCTGCGCCTACACCTGCGCCTCCACCTACACCTGCGCCTGCACCTACGCATACACCTACACCTGCGCCTGCACCTACGCATACACCTACACCTGCGCCTACACCTGCGCCTACACCTGCGCAGATACACGCAACAAGCAAACAGCAGGCCACTGATTTAAATGAGCTTATTTACGATCGTTTAATCTAATCGTTAACAAAAAGATGCACGGCGCAGGGAGCAATTTGGCGTTCTTAAGGCTCATTTATGCGTAAATAGAGACGTACGTTATCGACGTTAATCGTCAGCGCCCTCATGCTTTCACGCGTCCTGTACGTCGGAATGGACGTCGGGCAAAACATCCACTAGAGGGCGTCGTTCAGATGCAAAAGTTACTCCGACAAACACGGCGATGGCGGCAAAATGGAGGGCAGCGGAGAAACTGACGGTGAACGTGTCTTTCAGTATTTCAGGATGTCCGTCAGGGGCGTTCCGTGACTCGATCACGGTCATGACAACAGTTTCTTGTTTGCTACTTAACGACACGTTTACGATCACTGAAAGCAGCAGTGGTGTGACTCTCTAAGGGCGCACTCACACTGTCCTTCCGCACCGCGGCAAAACCGTTTTTTTGGCTAAAGCCTGGTGCGTTTGACCAGTGTGAGTGCACACTCATAACTGCGACCAGCGGGCCGTCCACGGCCCATCTGAGAGAGGTGGGCTTTTGTAGAGCGTGTTTGAACATGTACGAGCACGAGCGTGCGCACGTGTACGAGCATGAGGCCTACGGCGGTTCTGAGGTAATTTCCTGTGCGCCTGTTGGGACGTAGAAAAAAGAAGGAGGGACCATGCGCGGACATTTAAATCAATGGCGGTGAAAGGTTCACGTTGGTGTGATGCGGAGGTGGAGTGTTTACTGCAGATTTGGTCGATGAAAAGATTCAAAAACAGTCGACAAGACACACAAAAACTCTGAGGTCTACGGAAAGATCTGGAAACAAAGCCACGCATCGCCATGACGTCATCAATGCGTGTGACGTGTTACGGCGTGATGACGTATAGGCAGCAAGAAGCATTCGCCGAGGCCCAGGTAGTGTGAGTACAAACGGGCCTGGAGGGGGGGACAAGGACCCTAAAGCACGGGGCACGGGACGGAAGGACAGTGTGAGTGCGCCCTAAGGGGGCGAGTTATTCTGTATTCTTTCCTGAGGATGAACCAGTTGAATTTAAAGTATTTAAAATAAAACGATGCACTGCACAGCTGCTCACAGAGATAGTGAACGGGAAGCCACACGTACCTTCAGACACGTTCAGCTACTGTCGAGGTTCAAACTTCCTCATCCAGAGCCGTGAGGGTTCACACGTGCGCGTGGCTCCGCGGCTCAAACGAACCTCGAAAGTCCCGCACGAACATCCCGGTGCAGCAGACTGAAGGGAGGAGGTTAAAGTCGAGCCATAACTCACACGCTCACGGGGCTTTAAATCAGCCTCGCGTCGCGGTTATCGTCCTTATCAAACCAGGGGCCCCGAGGGCGTTTTTCGCTCTCCGTCTGAAGGTCGACGCAGTCAAACAGTCACGCCGTCGTTCCCTTTCATGTGGAAATATGATCGTGACCTTTCCCGTAAAAGCTCCAAAAGAAGAAAAATCAGAACAATTTAAAAGCCCCAAATGAAGGAACGCGTCCGCGGTGACGAAGTGCCGGCTTCGCTCCGCGCTCGTTAGTTTGACGCAATGAGATTATGTGGAACTCTCGGCTGATGTTGAGGGATGGAAACACGGGGCCGCTGCTCGATTCTGACGTCCCGACTCTGAACAAATGCGATTACGCGGGAGAGCGATGGAGGCAGGGAGGCTAACGCGGACTGATGGTGATGAGCCCAAGCTTTTTTTGAAGCGGCCCGCAGCAGAGAGGGGTTTAAGAGTGAATGATTCAGCGGGGGGGGGGGGGGGGGGGGGGGGATCCTGGAGCTCCGCGGAGAGAGAGTCCGCTCGTCCGCAGGGTCCCGGTCTCTCTGCAGGTTCGAGGGTTTTAACGGTAAACTGACGGATGACCCGCTGTCAGTCAGGGGCCCTGAGGAGCCGCCGTACAAAGTGACTGTTAATGATATTTCCTGTTCTTTAAAGACACAGAGGTCGGTGAGAAGTGTGTGTTTCGTCCTCTTCACGTGCTGCGATGCTGCAGATCGAGGCCTTTGGAAGAGTATTTTGGGAAATACGATGATTTGCTCTCCTCTTCCCCCTCCTCTTCTTCCTCTTCCACCTCCTCCTTCTCCTCCTCCCCATCCTCTTCCTCTCATCCTCCTCCTCCTCTTCTTCCTTCTCCTCCTCCTCCTCCACCCTCTCTTCCTTCTCTCCTCCTCTTCTTCCTTCTCCTCCTCCTTTTACTCTTCCCCTCCTCCTCCTCTTCCATCCTCTCTTCCTCCTCTTCCCCCTGCTCCTCCTCTCCTTCTCCTCCTTCTAATCTTCTTCCTCTCCTCCTCCTCTTCCACCCTCTCTTCCTCCTCTTCCCCCTGCTCCTCCTCTCCTTCTCCTCCTCCTAATCTTCTTCCTCTCCTCCTCCTCTTCTTCCTCTCCTCCTCCTCATCTTCTTCCTCTCCTCCTCATCCTCTTCCTCTTCTTCCTCCCCCTTCTTCTCTTCCTCCTCCTCTTCCCCCTGCTCCTCCTCTTCCACCTCCTCCTCCTCTTCTCCCTCTTGTCCTCCCCTCCTCCTCCTTCTACTCCCCCTCTTCTTCCTCTTGTCCTCCCCTCCTCCTCTTCCCCCTGCTCCTCCTCTTCCTCCTCCCTCTTGTCCTCCTCCCCCTCATCTTCTTCCTTTCCTCCTCCTCCCCCTCCTCATCCTTCTCCTCCTCCTCTTCTTCCTCCTCTTGTCCTCCACCCTCTTCCTCCTCCTCTTCTTCCTCTTGTCCCCCTGCTCCTCTTCTTCCACCTCCTCCTCCTCCTCTTCTTCCTCTTGTCCTCCTCTTGCCCTCTTCATCCTCTTCCTTCTCCTCCTCTTCTTCCTCTTGTCCTCCCCCTCCTCCTCTTCTTCCTCTTCCTCCTTCACCTCCTCCTCCTCCCCCTCTTCCTCCTCCTCCTCTTCCTTCTCCTCTTCTTTCTCTTGTCCTCCTCCTCCTCTTCCTCTCCTCCTCTTCTTCCTCTCCCCCTCCTCCTCTTCCCCCTGCTCCTCCTCCTCCTCCCCCTCTTCTTCCTCTCTTCCTCTTTCTCATTACGGTTTTGAAATGAAAGATGTGTTCACTCTGATACTTTGAATATATCTTATAATTATTATTATTTTTTATTTGTAACCACTTTTCTGTATTTTAACCCGAGCGGATACGGTTTGTTCTCTGGTGCACGGGTCACTTAAGAGTCCGTAAGACTATTTAAATAAAGATTTAAACAAACATCGTGGGACATTTTGACCTTTCATTCACAAGTGCAGCTAACAACACGTATAATTGCTGCAGCATCGGCGTCATTAATATTATTATTTCTGGCTGTGAAAGGTCGAAGCGCCCGCGGTAAAAACACCAACACTGTGAATCTGATTCATTTGGGACCGATACAGAAAAAGAGGAGTGCTCTGATTCTGTCAAGACTCAAGTTACAACGATTTATTTAGACCAGAAAAAACCTCCGTCTGCTCAAATCTGTCCACGGAGATGAAAGGGGGACGCTCTTTTTAGTGTTAAGTGTTTTATTTGATCAGTTTTAAGTGTTTACTTCTCTCCTTTTATGTATATTTCTTAATATGTGAAGATATCTCTTTGCTTTTCCAGCTGCATTGCTCATGAAAGGTGCGGTATAAATAAAACCTGTTATTAGTTATTGTGTAAAATGATGGAAAGATCCAAAAAGGGAGGAAATCACTGAATATCAGACACAGAGGGCGCACTCCCACTGTGCCTCCGTCCCGTGCCCCGTGCTTTAGGGTCCTTGTCCCCCCCTCCAGGCCCGTTTGTACTCACACTACCTGGGCCTCGGAGAATGCTTCTTGCTGTCTATACGTCATCACGCCGTAACACGTCACACGCATTGATGACGTCATGGCGATGCGTGGCTTTGTTTCCAGATCTTTCCGTAGACCTCGGAGTTTTTGTGCGTCTTGTCGACTGTTTTTGAATCTTTTCATCGACCAAATCTGCAGTAAACACTCCACCTCCGCATCACACCAACGTGAACCTTTCACCGCCATTGTTTTAAATGTCCGCGCATGGCCCCTCCTTCTTTTTTCTACGTCCCAACAGGCGCACAGGAAATGACCTCAGAACCGCCGTAGGCCTCGTGCTCGTACACGTGCGCACGCTCGTGCTCGTACACGTGCAAACGTGCTTTACAAAAGCCCACCTCTCCCAAACGGGCCGTGGACGGCCAGCGTGCTGCAGCTAGGCGCGGAGTGGTTGCACTCACACTGGTCAAACGAACTAGGGTTCATCCTTACCAGATGATCCGACACGATAATGAAATAAAAATGACATCACCATCTTTTTTCACTTTGTTCAGGTCTTTTCGAACAACGTGAAATGCAGCGCGGCGGTATTGTAGAACTACAAGGCGTGGACCAATTTGGACCCGTACAGAGTACTTTGAAAAGGGCGTTACACCACGACCACGTCACAAACACCGGATACTTAAAGTCAAAATAGCAGATTTCCATGAAGTTAAAGGGATTTGCTCTGTCCTCATCATGTTCCTGCTCCCAAGAGGACGAACCCTTTAGATTTTAATGTTCCTGTGAGTTTTCCTTTAGCGCCATCCTCTGGACAAACTGTACGCATTCAGCTCCACAACTCCTGACGCTCATATCACAGACACATCTTCAGGATGTTCTGTGTTCAGGACTCTTTCACAGTGTGTTCAGGTTCGTTCGTCCCTTCACGTGCAGCAGATTGTAAACGTTTCTCTCACTTCTTGCAGGTTCATCGCAGTTTTAATCCCTCTCAACTACAACAGGAAGCACGTGGACCTGCGGCAGACGGCGCTGCTGTCGGCCACCTGGATCATCGCCCTGGCGGTGGCCTCGCCCATCATGTTCGGCATCAACAACGTGCCGGGCCGCGACCCCACCGAGTGTAAACTGGAGAACGATGACTACGTCCTGTACTCGTCCGTGTGCTCATTCTTCATCCCCTGTCCCATCATGCTGCTGCTATACTGCGGCATGTTCCGCGGCCTGCGGCGCTGGGAGGAGGCGCGTAAAGCCAAACTGAAGAGCAGCATCCAGGCCTGCCGCAAGCTGCAGGAGGCCGCCGCCTCGCTGCCCCCACTGGCCTCGCTGCCGCCGCCGCTCCCGCCCATCATAGAGAGGGAACTGACGGACAATCTGGATGAGCCGTCCACCTTCCCGTCCACAGACAAGCCTTTCAACCCGACAGAGTACAGAGACGGACCCGTGCGGGCCGTCAGCTTCGCAGAGATCAAGTTCAACCCCGATCCTCGCAGGAGGAAGACGGCCAAGATCAACAGCCGGGAGAGGAAGGCCATGAAGGTGCTTCCTGTCGTTGTGGGTGAGTTCACTTCCTGTTTGGCAGTTATACCGCGACCACACAAGGCCGGATTACCAACAAACCCATGGATGGAGTACTGACCGGACCTACCAGGCACAGGGGCCCATAAAATGTTGCAAATGTAATAAAATGTTACAAAATGACGAGAAAAATTTACTAAAGGCATGCGAAACAAACACAAAGTTTATAATTGACTGTAAATAGACTCAAAACACTATGACATGACGCACAAAATGACTAAAAACAGATAGAGAAATGAAACGACTGTATAAAAAAATCGACGTAGCGTCTCCGTCGAGGTCCGTTCTCTCAACTTGATCCAGTCGTCCTCACCTATGGGAGTCTCCATCTTGTCAGACTTTGACTCCGCCTCATTTCCTCTGACCAAAAAAGGGCATGTATGTGACGTTGGGGGGAGGGGCGTACGTCCATCTGGCTGACGTTTACCTCCGAGAGGCTAGCTGTCAGTCAAGAGGCCACACCCCTAATTATTTATAAACTTTAACCTCCAATAAAATAAAAACTAGCCCCTCCCCCTCAGTGTTGTCATGGAGATCTGAGCTAAACACACAGACTAGAATGTTCTTTTGTCCTTAAACAGGTTTAATGATGCTGTGTAAACGGCCTGTTTAACATGGGGCTCAATGAGAAACTGCTCTGTTATGAAACCTGCCCCTAGTGGACACTCAGAGAACTGCAGTTTTTGTCACTTCCTGTTTGGATCGACCAGGGAGTCGCTGTGGTGGGGGCTCGTGCAAAACCACCACAAAAAGATGCTAAATGACTAAAAAGAGATACAAAACAATTCCAAAGACATATAAAACACCTAAAAATGGACGTTCCTTGGTGTTTCAATGGCAACCTGGCAAACTGTGGTTACCGTGGAGCCCTGATATCATACAAATCGTTGTGCGTACGTTTTCGTAAGAGATCATATGAACCCGTCGATGAGTATATGTCGACTCGTGCCACTGCGGAGAACTCAAAGCGGACCAAAATGTCCGACCTGAAAGAAATCCAACATCCTGATTGGTGATTTCTCAGTGTTGCGGTAGTTTACGTCCTGAAACTGAACGTCCAACGATGGCCGATGTGGTTAAAAGACTGTTAAATGAGTTGGGAGCTTAATGCCTTTCACAGCCCGGTGTTCAAATCCTTGTTTACTGTACTCAAAGATACAAAACTGATATCAACGCCGCCTAAACAGCGAACATAACCACCCTCAAAAATGTCAAATTATCAAAGAGTTTACTGGTTAACGTTCCCCGGCCGAACACACGACCGTAAGACCAACACGTTCAAGTGACTTGTTGCAGAAGATCGAGTAAAATGGTGATATAACGTGCACCCAAGGTACCTGAACGCCTCACCTCCACCTCCACCTGCACCTCTGATGTCTGTTCAGACGCACGAACACACCAGTTAGAAAAGGTCGTCCTATAAATAGCGCTCAGTGTTGGTTCTCTAATACGTAGAAGTGCTTCCCTTTAGCACACGACAGCTAATCCCGCAGCTCCTTAAATCTCAAATCCAATTATTACGTAAAGCTCGGCCGGTGCACAGGTAGATCCCGTGAATCTCCGTCTCATTAGGTCACTTGACAGTTCAGGTGACCTTATGGAGCTTAACAATATATAGCAAAGACTATAACTCGTTTGCAAATTAGACTGGAAAGTAGGTCAGACAGTTGTTTGGTTGGTGGACTGTGAAAGAGGGAACCTGAGTGCGTAACTGCGCAGTGAGCTGGTGTAAGGTGTTAGATTTGGTAGTTTTATTTAAATATAATAAAGCGTTTGAGGGTTTATCTACATCCACACTGCTACCTTTACTGTGTAAAAGTGCATTTCTCATCTCATCTTCAGCCTCTTATCCGGGGTCGGGTCACGGGGGCAGCAGCTTTAGCAGGGACCCCAAACTTCCCTTTCCCGGGCCACATTAACCAGCTCTAACTGGGGGATCCTGAGGCGTTCCCAGGCCAGTGTGGAGATCTAATCTCTCCACCTGGTCCTTGGTCTTCCCTGAGGCCTCCTCCCAGCTGGACGTGCCTGGAACACCTCCCTAGGGAGGCGCCCAGGGTTCATCCTTACCAGATGATCCTGAACCACCTCAACTGGCTCCTTTCAACACAAAGGAGCAGCGGCTCTACTCCGAGTTCCTCACGGATGCTGAACTTCTCCCCCTCTCTCTAAGGGAGACTCCAGACCCCCTCCTGAGGAAACACATTTCACACGCTTGGACCCTTTGCGTTGAAAGGAGCCAGTTGAGGTGGTTCAGGATCATCTGGTAAGGATGAACCCTGGGTGCCTCCCTAGGGAGGTGTTCCAGGCAAGTTTGGGGTCCCCTGCTAAAGCTGCTGCCCCCGAGACCCGACCCCGGATAAGAGGCTGAAGATGAGATGAGATATAAAAACGACAGACCGAGACGATACATAATGTGGCCCGTAGTAATAAACCTATCAAATAAATATAAAAATAACAACCTCAGAACTGTATTTGAGTCCCTTTCCACTGTAACGAGGCGTAATTTTATGCTAACGTCTGGTGAATTAAGGGCAAATCTACGGACACAAACAGACGAGAATCTTTATACGGTCCGCTCACGATGCTTTTCTTTCATTTTGTTGGACAGGAAACAGTTTAAAATAAAAGAACAATACTCAAATTTGTCATTTTTTGATATATTTTGATGAGAAATACTTATCTCGGGTAAAAATCACCTCTGGCGTTGGCGATGGAGTTGTTCTAGGGTTAAGAATAGAAACGTAGTCACGCGGGCGAATCCTAAATGTCAGTAAAATAAAAGTGGCGTTCTTGGTTTTCCCGTCTTCTCATTCTTCTTCTACTCCTCCTGCAGGTGCCTTCCTGTTCTGCTGGACTCCCTTCTTCGTCCTCCACACGATGCGAGCTCGCTGTCAGGACTGCCACGTCCCGCCGGCCCTGATGAGCGTGGTGACGTGGCTCGGCTACGTCAACAGCGCCCTCAACCCCGTCATTTACACCGTCTTCAACACCGAGTTCAGGAACTTCTTCAAGAAGTTCCTGCATCGCTGCTTCTCCAAGAACCCCCGATGAGGACGCCAACGCCAACGCCGCCGCCGCTTCATAAGAGACGCTACAGACTGCTGAGTCAGTGTCTTTAGAGTGTGTTCGTTTCCGTGAGGTTTTTATTTTTCTACGTCACGACAGCAAAAGTTTGTTTGAGCTCCGGAAAAGAAACTGTTTCAGAGGATCGGCGACGCGCGTCTACGTCAAACAACCCACAAGGACTGATTTTATATGTTGAGATTCATCTTTTCAAAATAAAAGTTTTCATAACAAAAAGAAGCTGGTTGCTGAGATCTCTGCGTCTGTGGTCGACTTCTACTTTTAGTGTTTTCACAGTGAAATTTGAGTCAACAACTATTAACGGAGTAATCCAGGAGAGTCCCTAACAGCCGGACTTGGCTAACAGTGATTAGCTCGGGGCAGCGCGGTGAAGGCATTCAAAGGTCTTTTTTAACCACTAATGCTGCTGAAAATAACAGCAAACCTCTGCAGCAGCATGAGAAGAGTCCTTACACACAACAAAGCACCAATGGGCTCCTTCCACTGTAATGGACTTTACTATGACAGGAGCTGGTACAGGGGCCAGTAGGTAAGTCTTTAAACACTCTCTTAATAAACTCTGGCTTCACTAACTACGCTGTTGCTGCTTTGTTGTGCGTGTAGGGACTCTTCTCATGCTGCTGCAGAGGTTTGCTGTTATTTTCAGCAGCATTAGTGGTTAAAAAAGACCTTTGAATGCCTTCACCGTACTGCCCCGAGCTAATCACTGTTAGCCACGACCGGCTGTTAGCGACTCTCCCAGATTTCTCCGTTAATAGTCTCGATGGTTTACTTTATTATGTATGTTAGTGCTTATAAAAGACCACGGGATGATTTTGCGCTGTAATTCCACTTTAATAGGGGAGACTGGGGTTTGGTGTCACGGTGCTTATTGCATTTCAGAATATTATGTGATATTATTGACAGATTAATGTAAGTATCACTTTAATTTTGCAGCTAATTTTATTAACTTTATCATCCGCTGTGTAGCTTAAGCTCTAACAATATGTGTTATTTAATTTGTTGATTCTATTTTGCATCAATAATCTGATTATTTTTGCTAAAGTTAAAAGTTAAAACTTTATGAAACTGATGCATATAAAAATGACAAAATTTGGAGATACAAGGTTTAGCTCCAGATGGAGACGATACGTAAAGTGGCCCATGGTAATTACATTTATCATTCATTCATTCATCTTCAACCACTTATCCCGGGGTCGGGGTCTCGGGGGGGCTGGAGCCGATCCCAGCTGACGTGCGTGAGGCGGGGTCCACCCTGGACAGGACGCCAATCTATCACAGGACACATAGAGACGAACAGAGACAGACAACCATTCACACCTACGGGTGATTTAGAGTCATCAATGAACCGAACAGCTGCACGTCTTTGGACTGTGGGAGGAAACCGGAGAACCCGGAGAAAACCCACGCAGACACGGGGACAACATGCAAACTCCACACAGAAGGGCCCCAGCTGAGATTCAAACCTGGAACCTTCTCTCTGTATTTTAGTAAATGTAGTTAATCACTTTCCACCACAGGCGTTATTTTATGCTAACGTTTTGTGAATTTAGGAGAAATCTACGGACGCAAACGGACGAAGTGAAGTAAAATAAATGTTTTTGTTTCCACTCGTCTGAAAGAAGAAATGATAAGGAAGCAAAAATCTCAAAAGTGGCCGGTGCATGAAAGGAGGACCTTTACAGTTCCTTGCCTTTACAGATCCTGGCGATGACCGCAGGAAATGTCTGGTCCTGTGAGGGGCGGCGAGCGGCGGCAGACACCTGAGCGCCGCTGAGACCGAGACGCAGCAGAAACCAAATGTCAAGGTCAATCCACAATTAAAAGAGTGGCGTCCTCGTTCTGCATCACATGCAAAACAAGCGTAGAGTTATGTTCAAGTTTAATTTAATGGTTTAACACTGACACACTTCCGTCTTCCTGGAGTTTGAATCACAAGTGAAAACAGAAAAACGACTTCAAAATCACCAACGATGTTTTTTCCTCCTTCAAAGAATCTTTCACGACGTCCAAACTGTTTAAAACAGACTCAAACTGAAATGTTCACGTAATAAAAAACAGATTTTTTTAGCTGGAAGAAAAACGAAAAGAAAACCTTTCAGACAACAATTCATCGAGACTCATACGGATAAAAAACAAACATTTAAATCATGTCTAGTTACCGTATTCTCCGCACTATAAGGCACCTAAAGACCTTCAGATGTCTCAGGGCGCACTCCCACTGTGCCTCCGTCCCGTGCCCCGGGCTTTAGGGTCCTTGTCCCCCCCTCCAGGCCCGTTTGTACTCACACTACCTGGGCCTCGGAGAATGCTTCTTGCTGCCTATACGTCATCACGCCGTAACACGTCACACGCATTGATGACGTCATGGCGATGCGTGGCTTTGTTTACAAATCTTTCCGTAGACCTCGGAGTTTTTGTGCGTCTTGTCGACTGTTTTTGAATCTTTTCATCGACCAAATCTGCAGTAAACACTCCACCTCCGCATCACACCAACGTGAACCTTTCACCGCCATTGTTTGAAATGTCCGCGCATGGTCCCTCCTTCTTTTTTCTACGTCCCAACAGGCGCACAGGAAATGACCTCAGAGCCGCCGTAGGCCTCGTGCTCGTACACGTGCGCACGCTCGTGCTCGTACACGTGCAAACGTGCTTTACAAAAGCCCACCTCTCCCAAACGGGCCGTGGACGGCCAGCTGGCCGCAGTTATGCGCGGAGCGGTTGCACTCACACTGGTCAAACGCACTAGGCTCTAGCCGAAAAACCTGTTTGGGCCCGGTGCGGAAGGACAGTGTGAGTTCGCCCTCAAAAGCCGACAGTGCTCCTTATAATGCGGTGCTCCTTATATATGGACCAATATTGAGCCACAACAGGTCTCGCAACTACGGTGAGCAGCCGCCGACTCTATTTTCCCCCATAGAAGAAGTAACGCGCGGTGCATGTTGAGATATACGACTGTGTGAAGCGTGCCGTTTCATTTCCATGTGTGTGTTTGTGTAAAGAGCCCAAAATGGCTCCTGTTAAGAGACACGCTTACGACGCAGAGTTTACACTCAAGGCCATTAGTCACGCAGTAGAACACGGGAATAGAGCAGCAGCCAGAGAGTTGAACATGAACCAATCAATGGTGCCGAAGTGGAGGAAGCAACAAGACGACCTCCCCTGACTGTTTTGTTGACATTCCCTTTAGCGCAGCTTCATCTAATGGATGCAGAACGTAACCCCAGCCCCCACTGTAGCGTCTGTTCTATGCGCCTTATAGTGCGGAAAATACACTATTAGCCGCGGTGGGGCGGGGTTAATGTTATTCCTTCTTATTTCATTAATGTATTGGACCTTTATTTAACCAGAATGTTCCGTGGATGGAGATTTAAATCTGTTTATCGTGAGTAAAAATGTCTGTTTCATAAAAAAACAGACAGACAAACAGAAATAAATCCTAATTATGGTCATTAAATATGAATCCATGATGAAATAACACCGTATCTTCCGTTCTGTCACATCATAAAACACAGGTAATGGAAAAAAAACCTCTGACTTCTCTTCTATAAATATAAAGTTTTTAAACATTCAGCGTCCTTCGTTTCCTGTCCAGACGAAACCTTCACAATAAAAGTTCCAGTGAGGAGATTTTTGTTCTTTCTTTCTTTAGGAAAGTCTCTCTCTCCTCTTTGCACCGTATCAGGACTTCCTGTGTGATGACCTCGTGTTTGTTTCTGCACCTTTATTTCACTTTGTCCAAGTCCAAGGCTGTGATTGGCTCCTCCTCCTGAACAGACACGCCCCCTGATGATTGACAGCAGGTGTGCTGATGTTCCTTCCAGTCCTGCAGAGACAAAGAAAACTCATCTGTGAGGGGTCGTCACGCGGGTTTCTCCGCGCGGTTCGTCCTTTCATCCGCACGTAACCGCGGTTGTTGACACAGCAGTCGTGTGTGGACGGGAAAACCGTTGTTTGACGTCACACTGTGCGATGCTAAACAGTCAGTTGTTTCCGTGGAGACTTGTGGAGCGCTCCAGACGTGACCAGAATAGATTACAAAGTTAAGAGTTTGAGGGCGCACTCACACTGTCCGTCCGCCCCGTGCCCCGTGCTTTAGGGTCCTTGTCCCCCCCCTCCAGGCCCGTTTGTACTCACACTACCTGGGCCTCGGTGAATGCTTCTTGCTGCCTATACGTCATCACGCCGTAACACGTCACACGCATTGATGACGTCATGGCGATGCGTGGCTTTGTTTCCAGATCTTTCCGTAGACCTCGGAGTTTTTGTGCGTCTTGTCGACTGTTTTTGAATCTTTTCATCGACCAAATCTGCAGTAAACACTCCACCTCCGCATCACACCAACGTGAACCTTTCACCGCCATTGTTTGAAATGTCCGTGCATGGTCCCTCCTTCTTTTTTCTACGTCCCAACAGGCGCACAGGAAATGACCTCAGAACCGCCGTAGGCCTCGTGCTCGTACACGTGCGCACGCTCGTGCTCGTACACGTGCAAACAGGCTTTACTAAAGCCCACCTCTCCCAAACGGGCCGTGGACGGCAAGCGTGCCGCAGCTAGGCGCGATACGGTTGCACAGACTTTAGCCGTGGAACCTGTTTGGAACGGTACGGATGGACAGTGTGAGTGCGCTCTAACAAACCTTCTACACACAACTATTAACTCTTTTGTGCAGTACTGCAGCTGCCTCGGTTCGCCATTGTTGTTTTTCCCGGTATGAATTTTTCCAGACCCAAGATTCGAAAGTTTCAACTATTTGCGGCGTGCAGGTCTGCGACGTTCTGAAACCGCTCAGACCGAAGCGATGAGACGAGACGAGACGGTGTATTAGCGTTAAATGAACACACTCTAGATGAGTCTTACCTTTCTCTGACAGAAGGTGGAGCAGTAGTTGACCTTGTGACAGCCCGTACACTCGCTCATCGCCACCCGGCCGCAGTTCACACACATCTGCTACAGGTGGAAACACCAGCACATAGTCAGTTAATCCCGACATCCTCATTTTCCATGACAAGGAAATTTGGTCAACTGGTTTTCCAGGACACGTGGGAACCCTGGTGTGTGTGTGTGTGTGTGTGTGTGTGTGTGTGTGTGTGTGTGAGTGAGTCATACATTGATGATGATCTCTGTGATGCTGTCAGAGCTCCTCTTGACGTCCGAGTCGTCCGGCTGCTGAAATGTGATCTGGTTCTGAAACGAATGAGTGAGACCACACTGCGCACACGCACGCACACACACACACACACACACACACACACACACACACACACACACACACACACACACACACACACACACACACACACACACACACACACACACACACACACACACACACACACACACACACACACACACACACACACACACACACACACACACACACACACACACACACACACACACACACACACACGCGCGCACACACACGCACACATACACACACAGCAATAAAGTCATCGACTCATCATTTCACTTCCAATTATCACATGTAATAATTACGGTTTATTGTTAATGATCTAAATATGAGACTGTCTGTGTGTGTGTGTGTGTGTGTGTGTCTGTGTGTGCCCACCTCCTTCCTTCCACCGTGACCTTTGACCCCCGCCGTGTCCCCTGCAGAGTTTTTGGCCTGTTCGATCAGAGCCTTCAGCTGCTGCACGTTGCTCATCAGCGTGTTGGCCATGTCCTCCAGGTACAGCCAGCTGTTCTTCTGCGCCTCGCCGTCCGCCCTCCCCACGGGCCCCACCTCCAGCCCGCTCACCAGCCCCGCCGACGGGGACGACGCCTCCGCATCCGCCGCCATCGTCACCGACATCTTGGCCTGAACCGGCTGAGGGGTCATGGCCAGCGCCGGCAACGCCGTCAGCACTGAGAGGGAGAAGAAGAAGAAGGGACTCACAGAAGTGTTTTCAGCTGCTTTAGGTTCATTTTTGCCTTTAAAAGATAAAAGTTTCACACAAACACTGAAGATGAGAACGACTGCGAATGATAAACACTGTGAGGGAAACAGCTGATGATCAGTTTCATCATCAATACGACTTTTTATCGATTATTTTCTCTATAAAACGCTGCAAAACTATAAAAACAAAAGCTGTCCAGGCCAGTTTCTGAGAGTTGAAGAAGAAGAATTCCTTTATTTAACACACACACACACACACACACACACACACACAGACACACACACACACACACACACACACACACACACACACACACACACACACACACACACACACACACACACACACACACACACACACACACACACACACACACACACACACACACACACAGTAGTAAGCAGTTAGACGTAATCATGTAGAATCAAAGTGAGCAGGTGTTGGGTAGATCCATCTCCCTGAGTCTGTGCGTCCTCCTCCGCGTACTCCGCGCACTCGCTCCTGACCTACATACGCCGTATATTCCTCGGAGCTCCTCTGAGAGCAGACGGGTCCAAAAATAAGTGGACATCCATCTCAGACTGCGGTGGTCGTGTCCTCGCGGGTCAAACTCACCCAGGGTTAAAGAGAAAATCACTTTCACTCGACTATCTTTGAAGATGTTCCCGTTTTTTTTTACCCACAGAGAAGCTGCCGTCACACCGCAAAACCCTTATATTCTTAATTTTAAGAGATATATCGTTGGGTAGGATCATCAGAGTTGGTTTTACAGAGAACAGAGTATCATTTTATTCCAATGATCACGAGATAATTAACTTGTAATCACGAGAAAATAAAAGATTACTTCCTTTTATTACTTAGAAATGTTTTATTTGATTTAATCTCAGAGGATCTTTTTGCTGAAACTTTTACGTTTTGTTGTTTTCTTTCTTTTAAGTGACCTTTTATGTGTTTTTTGTTTAGTAAACTGCAATGTAACAATGTTTTTTGTGTTTTAAATGGCCTTTTATGTGTTTTTTGTTTAGTAAACTGCAATGTAACAATGTTTTTTGTGTTTTAAATGGCCTTTTATGTGTTTTAAATGGCCTTTAATGTGTTTTAAATGGCCTTTAATGCGTTTTAAATGGCCTTTTATGTGTTTTAAATGGCCTTTAATGTGTTTTAAATGGCCTTTTATGTGTTTTAAATGACCTTTAATGTGTTTTAAATGGCCTTTTATGTGTTTTTTGTTTAGTAAACTGCAATGTAACAATGTTTTTTGTGTTTTAAATGGCCTTTTATGTGTTTTTTGTTTAGTAAACTGCAATGTAACAATGTTTTTTGTGTTTTAAATGGCCTTTTATGTGTTTTAAATGGCCTTTAATGTGTTTTAAATGGCCTTTAATGCGTTTTAAATGGCCTTTTATGTGTTTTAAATGGCCTTTAATGTGTTTTAAATGGCCTTTAATGCGTTTTAAATGGCCTTTTATGTGTTTTAAATGGCCTTTAATGTGTTTTAAATGGCCTTTTATGTGTTTTAAATGGCCTTTAATGTGTTTTAAATGGCCTTTTATGTGTTTTAAATGGCCTTTAATGTGTTTTAAATGGCCTTTAATGCGTTTTAAATGGCCTTTTATGTGTTTTAAATGACCTGTAATGTGTTTTAAATGGCCTTTTATGTGTTTTAAATGGCCTTTTATGTGTTTTAAATGACCTTTTATGTGTTTTAAATGACCTTCTATGTGTTTTTAATGACCTTTTATGTGTTTTAAATGACCTTTTGTGTTTTTAATGACCTTTTATGTGTTTTAAATGACCTTTTATGTGTTTTAATGACCTTTTATGTGTTTTAAATGACCTTTTATGTGTTTTAAATTCCCTTTTATGTGTTTTAAATTCCCTTTTATGTGTTTTAAATTCCCTTTTATGTGTTTTAAATGACCTTTTATGTGTTATTTCTTTGTTTTTTAAGTAAACTGCACTGTAAATTATGTTGTATGTATTAACTGTTATATTTTAAATCTTTTATATATTTTAAATTCCCTTTTATGTGTTTTTCCCCAATGGTTTTAATGTTTTATCTAAAGAACTTTGAATCACCTTGTTGTTGAATTGTGCCACACACACACACACACACACGCAAACACGCACGCACACACACACACACACACACACACACAAACACACACACCATTAACCTCAGGTGAAGGACATAGAGACAGTACTGACAGCTGGATCATTGCTGTGTGTGTGTGTGTGTGTGTGCGTGCGTGTGTGTGTGTGTGTGTGTGCGTGTGTGTGTGTGTGTGCATGTGTGTGTGTGTGGGCGTGTGTGTGTGTGTGTGTGTGAGAGGTGATGATGATGGATCGGCTGCAGCAGGTCAGCGGCGGTGCAGTGGATTGAGGGACAGGTGATTAAATAGCGAGATAACGCCCCTGAGCTGCAGCTGAGGGAACACGACACAAATGCACCCGAGCGTGCGCGGTTAACAGCCATGGACCTGGTACCTGCTGTGCTGGCGTACACCTCGCTCTGAGCCGAGCCCTCGGAGATGATGGCGGCGGCAGCGGCGGCGGCGGCCGTGGCGTCGCTCGTCGGAGTGCGGTCGAACGTCAGGGTCCCGGAGGTGGTGAACTGTCCCGACGGGGACATGGTGACTGCGGGCGGAGGGAGAGTCCAGACACATACGTTCAATTTAACTCGCAGGACGAAGTGGCGTGAATTTCAAGGTCATTTTTCAAGGTCGCCATAATGAAAAAGGGTCTAATCTGATGAATGGAGATGATTTTTCCTCCCAGACTTTGTTACTTTTTAGCACATGGATCGGATTTAACAAAGAACTACAAACGTATCCGGTCGCCTCACGTACATGTGGTCCCCGGGGTCAGCGTGATGTTCTTGGCGGCAGGAAGTTCCTTTTTGGGCGAGGTGACCGGAGCCTCGTTGTCCTTCTTCCGTCTCTTGTACGGGACGAAGAGGCGGACGGGACCCGTCTGAAGGAGACGGAGAAAACGCTTTAAATCACAAAAACGAGATTTGTTTCATAAAAACCTTAAATATAAACGTGGTTTTGCTGCAAAACACTTTTTGGCGGAAGAAGAACTCCTTGTTTTACTTCCGTAGACGTAATAACGCTCAAGATTTAACTAAATTAAAAGTATAAGCATCAAAATATGCTTAAAGTACCAAGAGTTTCCATTTCAGACTAATATTTTATATTAATAATGTAAAAACAACAGTAATCTTTACTCACAAGTCAGAAAATCATCAGGTTTTTAAAAGAAAACGTAAATTATTGGATAATAATATTAATGCATTAATGTGTTAATCAGTGTTTGAGCTAATTTTAATTACTTTATATGCTGCTTATGAGTTTTACCAAGGGATCAATAAAGTCTTTATCAATATTAATACTTCATTATTTATCTGTTAATGATGTTTTAGTTCATACTCTTAATCTGCAAAGTCACTAAAACGGTCAAGCTACAAGTAAGGTACCGTATTTTCCGCACTTTAAGGCGCATAGAACAGACGCTACAGTGGAGGCTGGGGTTACGTTCTGCATCCATTAGATGGAGCTGCTCTAAAGGGAACGTCAACAACACAGTCAGGGGAGGTCGTCTTGTTGCTTCCTCCACTTCGGCACCATTGATTGGTTCATGTTCAACTCTCTGGCTGCTGCTCTATTCCCGTGTTCTACTGCGTGACTAATGGCCTTGAGTGTAAACTCTGCGTCGTAAGCGTGTCTCTTAACAGGAGCCATTTTGGGCTCTTTACACAAACACACACATGGAAATGAAACGGCACGCTTCACGCAGTCGTATATCTCAACATGCACCGCGCGTTACTTCTTCTACGGGGGAAAATAGAGTCGGCGGCTGCTCACCGTAGTTGGAGACCTGTTGTGGCTCAATATTGGTCCATATATAAGGAGCACCGGGTTATAAAGAGCACTGTCGGCTTTTGAGACATTTGAAGGTTTTTAGGTGCAACTTATAGTGCGGACAATACGGTAACTTTAAAATTACCGGAGTAAATCTTTCCACCAGTGTGTGTTTGGAAAGATTTTAACATTTGCAGACATCAGAAACAAAAAACTAAAGACTAAAACTGGTTTAAATCAGACGTACTTTTGTACTTTTTAACCTTTAAAAACACTTTTAAAAAGCAGTGAAATAATGAAAATCCCAGAAAAGAATAGAAAACTAAATGAAATTTACCATACTGATGTTTTCTGCCTCCAGAGTCTCTCCGTCCTTCGAACACTGGAGAGAAAAGACGCAGGAAATCAAACACAAACAGATCTGGTTCAGTCTTTTATGATAATAATAAAACTCTATTTCCTACATGTACCAGTGAACCCTTTGTAGTTTATACGTGAGATGACAGGAAACGTCTTTAGTTTCCTTCGTTCTTCTTCGTTTTGAACAGAAACTGGAGACTGGAGTGAAACCGAATCTGCTCCCCGTCTCTTCTCTCAGAGAAAAAGACGTGAAACTTTAAATGAAACTGAGATTGACAGCCTCCATTTTGTACAGTTCTCTGTTGCTGCACTTGGGCATGTAATAATAATGCATTTATGTGAATTTACATAAAAAAAGGAATAAAAAACAAAGAAATACGTGAGTGGAAATATGACAAAACAGCCCAATCAGAAGCTCAAACCTGCCTGATCATCGTAAAAGAAGCCTCATTTTTCACTTTCAGCGGCCGTAACGTCCTGTGGTTTTATCCTGTGTGATGGGACGGTGCGTTCAATGTTCGCTTCAGTAGAACTACTTAAGCAAAAGTGTTTCCCATTTAGCATCAACTCTTTTCCCCCTCAAAGGCAAAAAACTCCTCAAACAGGCGTAAAAAAACGTTTTAATGTAACTGTTTTTTCCTATTTTTCTGTTTCCATTCAGCTTTTCTTACGCGAAACTTCAAAATGTGGATAAAACATGGGACTGAATGTCTGAATATCTCACTTTTCTCAGAAAAAAAGACGTGAAACTTTAAATTTAACTGAGATTGACAGCCTCCATTTTGTACAGATCTCTGCTGCTGCACTTGGGCATGTAATAATTATGCATTTTTGTGAATTTACATAAAAAAGGAATAAAAAATAAAGAAATACGAGTGGAAACATGACAAAATGGCCCAATCAGAAGCTTAAATCTGCCTGATCATCGTAAAAGAAGCCTCATTTTTCACTTTCAGGCTGTGTTTTCTGTTGTTGTTCCTTCCCAGCAGCGCTGGGAGAAGCTGGAAGCGGCCGTAACGTCCTGTGGTTTTAAGCTGCGCTGCTGGGAAGGAGCAAAATAACACAATTTGTCCCCTCGGAGCTCCGCTGTTATGTTCTGCGACTGAGCGCGAGAAGAAAAATAAAAGCATTTTATCTGAAAAACTTCAGTCACGATGATGAGAAATGATCTCCGGAGCAGAAAGACGGGATATTTTACTGGAAGAAGTCACTGAAAATGTCTGATGATGAACTAAACTCATGATTTATGTCAACGGTTCGATCCTGCGGGTTCTCCAGGACCTGCACGGCTAACTCACCCCCGTCAGGTCGTCACAGCAGGCGGCACAGGTGCAGGACGCAGCGTGGGGGTTCAGGATACGCTCCTACACACGCATACACACGCATACACACGCATACACACGCATACACACACACACACACACACACACACACACACACACACACACACACACACACACACACACACACACACACACACACACACACACACACACACACACACACACACACACACACACACACACACACACACACACACACACACACACGCACACAGGCACACAGGCACACACGCACACACGCACACACGCACACACCAGGTGATCTGTATTTAAATAAGTAGATCTGCTTTGTACCCGGCTGTTAAGTCGTGACGTAACGCCCTCTCAAAACATGATTTCCCGGTTCAAACCTCGTGTTCCTCGTCTTTTGAACAGATTGGAGTTTTTGCGTAATTGTTGTCGTGGAAACTTTTCTATCAATGTTTCCACTGGTTCCTTTGCTGCACAACGAGAAATCTTCGTCTCTGGAACAGAACTTCTTGAGACCTCGTCTAACTGACCAAAGAGGTAATCCTAATTGTTCACGTGTTCGGTTGCGTGTCTGTTTTGTTTCAACTGAGCGTTTGAACCCGGGAATCGTATTTTGAAAGGGTGTCACGTCAGACTGAACACAGCAGGTGCAGTTCTGCAGGAGGTCGGCGTGGTCGTACCTGTATGAGGCAGAGCAGAGGTCTGCCTGCATATCTGATGCTCCTCTTCCAGTCTTTGCTGCTCGCTCTTCCCGCCAGACCTTCGAACTCAGTGGGCGTGAACCACTGCTGGTTGTGTCGGATGCAGCGACCTTTACCCCCTGAACCGCAACACAACAGTTTTAGTTTCACTGTCGTCTTTTATTTAGTTATTTGATATTAAAAGCGTTTGAAGAGTGACAGAAAACACACTGCAAACAAACAAACACGCAACACAGGTGGGAATCGAACCCGGGCCGCTGCATTGAGGACTTTAACATCTGTATATGGGGCATTTGCTCCAACCATTGAGCCACAGGGCACATCAAGCCTGATATTTTCTGTCATGTACAGAGTTTGAGGACGACTGGTGTAAAAAAACACAAACCGGATCCCAGTCGGCTCTTATAGAGGACGCCGCTGGTGTTCCTGCAGCGGACCGGCAGCTCGCTGTTGTACACCGACGGGTCCCAGTTGTACTTGGAGCAGGAGTCTTTGTCCTGGGGGGGAGTCAGCGGCGTGGGCGGGGTCTGTGGGCCTGAAGGGACGAAGAAGAACAGGGTGATCAGGTTTATTGACAACCTGGTTCAACACACACACACACACACACACACACACAAACACGCTCGCTCACACACACAGATGTACCTGATGACATTGCGGCGGCAGACTTGAGGCCGGTAGCCTCCACGATGCTGCCGTCAGTGTGAACCACGATCAAGGTGGCCTTCTGGGTGCTGAGACCGTCACCCAGCTGCAGGGTGGCCCTCCCACTCTGCGACAACACACACACACACACACACACGCACACACACACACACACACACACACAGGTTCTAGAGGGCCTTTGTTTATGTGCATTAGCGTGATTAACCATCAGCGTAATAAGTGATCTACCAGCACGTGTTCGGGGAGACTTCCGGACGTGGCGACCGTCGTGGTGTAAACGTTGTCCTCTGCACCTTGAACGTCCGCCACCGTCACAGCCGTCACCTCTGAGCAACGACACAGAGATTCAAGTGTTTATCAGCACGTGTTATAGTTTCTTCAGTATTCCTGTGATTGTTAGGATACGATTATAACATCACAGCCACATTTGAAGTATTATGGTGACAGCGCGTAGGGCCACACAAGGAAATATGGGGAATTATTAATAACACTATAATCAGAGGACCTTTTGTGTTAATACATATGACCTAATATGTGCTAAAGTAAGGAAATAACTCTTTAATTTGCCATTTCCAGCTGCATTCACAATATTTCAGACATCCCTTTAATGCAGCATTCACATTAATTTAGATAAATATGATGGTTGCATGATTATTATTATTATTACAGCATGTTTTTGGTGTTTTTCAGAGCTGGTTGTCCAGTGGTGACACAGACTGTTGACATATAATTCACCTTCACCAAACTCCATTCAAAAAATACCATTTTAATCCTGCAGAATGGGGAAAATACATTAAATTAACCTATTATAAATTAATTAATTAATCAGCAAATTAAGTGTTAAAACCCTTTAATTCGGCATATATGTGCAATTAATCAAGCAAACTTGATTTCCGGTTTATTTTAATCTACAAGTTCAAACTAGTTGGAGGGATAACAATGTAAACCAAATCTAAAAAGTGTATTTAATTAAGGTTATGTAGTTTTAAATGATGTCTGTCACTGCCGAATTTGAGTAAAACATGTTAAATTAGTAAACTGAACACCTGCGATAAGATATATGTGAGGTTTATGCGATAACAAGGTTAAACATCATTAAAATGCACAATAAATGAACGGAGGCTGGCGGAGTAGGCCCGCTGTTAGCTGCTAGCTGTTAGCCGTTAGCTGTTAGCTGCTAGCTTGCCTGCGAAAGCCGCCTCGGCCTCGTCTTGGTTCGGCAGGGACTCGGCTCCCATGTCGATGTTTCCCGGTTCCGCCATCACCGCCATCGTCGTGACTTCGGCCTCCGACTCGGTATCCGAGCCCACTCCCTCCACCGACGGCATGCCGATGGGCGGTTCATGCAGCTCGAGCGCCTTCGTGGCCGAGTCCGCTTCGTCCATTCCGCCGCCCGAACGACAAGAGCCGAGTGTGACCGAGGGGGGGAGAGTCTGGTCCCGAGAACAGCCGAACCCGACACGAACCACGGGAGAACCGCCAACACGGAGCCCGCTGTTACCGTTATAACCGTTATGACCGTTATGACCGTTATTACCGACAAACAGTCAAATTCAACGGGGACTGGAAGTAACGACAGTCAGGCAGCGAATCCGGAGAAAGGACGGGCTTTTGTTTTTCACCGAGTCTCAGGGAAGTGCGGGAAACCGTTTCCGCCAGTGAATAAAATAAATATTTACTTTAATATTATATTTAAAATAATTATATATTATTATTATATTAATATTTATATTTATATTTATATATATAATTAAATATAACATTCATAAACATGTGGAAGACCATTTCCGCCAGTAAATATAATTAGATACTTTAATATTATATTTAAAATAATTATATATTATTATTATTTTACTATTTATATCTTTATTTATATATATAATTAAATAGAAAATTCATAAACATGTGAAAGACCATTTCCGCCAGTAAACATAATTATAAACTTAATATTATATTTAAAATAATTATATATTATTATTATATGAATATTTAAATATATATTAAATCATAATTATGAAATAGAAAAGTCATTAACATATGAAAGACCATTTCCACCAGCAAATATATATGTATATACTTTAATATTATATTTAATAAATATATATTATTATTATTGACTATTTTAATAAATATTAAATCAGAACTTTGAGATAGAAAAGTCAAATATGTGGAAGACCATTTCCGCCAGTAAAAATATACTTTAATATTATATTTAAAAATATATCTATTATTATATTAATATGTATATCTTTATTTATATATATAATAATGAGGTAGAAAAGTAATTAATATATGAAAGACCATTTCTGCCAGTAAAAAGAATAAATATACTGATTTAATAAATATTATATATATTATATTTATAAAAATATTTATATCTATATTTATATATAATTAAATAGAAATTTCATAAACATGTGGAAGCACATTTCCGCCAGCAATATATAAATATACTTTAATATTATATTTAAAATAATTATATTATTATTATTATTATTATATGAATATTTATATCTATATATTAAATCATAATTTTTAGATAGAAAAGTCATGAATATATGAAATACCATTTCCGCCAGTAAATTTTTTTAAATATAGACTATAATATATATATAAAATAATAAAATAATATACGTCTAAATATGGTAAATCATAATTTTACGACAATAAGTCATAAATACAAAGAAGCCCATTTATGCCATTAATATCATTAAAAATAATAATATAAAATGATTATAGTATTAATGTGAATAATATAACATTAGTATTATAATATATGGCAAATATTTATATATAGTAAATCATAATTATGAGCTAAAAAGTCATAAATATGGCCAATTTTCACCAGTAAAAGAAAAAACACTATAATATATATGTAATAAAAATCTGATTATCTGTAGTTCTGGTAAATCATGATTAAAAGTCATAATTAAATCATGTTTTAAACTCGTTTCCTGCAGTAAATTAATAAAAAGTTGCCTGGATTCAACGAAAACATGGTGAAAAATGAGACAAAAAGGACATAATTTGAAATAAAGTCAGAATAAACAAACAAAACCTTTAAATGATAAAAAGAAATAAAACATTTAGACATCAGTGATAATAAAAAACAACACCGCTGCTGTGATATATGGTTGAAACGTGTCCTGTAGGCTTTTTATTAACATGTAAAAATGTAAATATAATCTTTAACATCTTCTCAGAGTCAAACTATGATCATGAAAATAAAAATATACACTTTTTTAACTGAAGGCTGTGATGAATATTGTTAGGACACCTCACTTTATGACCCCAGTTTGAATAAAATCATGTAAAAATAGCAAATATCCCCAATTTAAACCATTTATAACGTGTATTAATAATGATATTTAACGTCTGGAATGTAAACACAGAAAATCAACTCTTTTTTTACCCTCTTGAGTCTTTTTACAGAAGTGACGACAGAGAATTTGCGATTAAAAGTCAGAAATGTGAATAAATGTTCCTGTAACGATAAAAACAGGTCACAGCATTTAATGGGAATTGTTAGAAGGAAACAAACGTTACGGCAAACGCACCCTGAACCAAACCTGCTCATCGAACCGAAGCGAAACACGACTAAAAACATGAATGTTTAAAAGAAATAACATGTTACGATCAAAGTGCAGGATCAACAAACTGTCATTAGATGCTAACGAACGCTAACGATATCTCATCTCATCTTCAGCCTCTTATCCGGGGTCGGGTCTCGGGGGCAGCAGCTTTAGCAGGGGACCCCAAACTTCCCTTTCCTGGGCCACATTAACCAGCTCTAACTGGGGGATCCTGAGGCGTTCCCAGGCCAGTGTGGAGCTATAATCTCTCCACCTGGTCCTGGGGCTTCCCCGAGGCCTCCTCCCAGCTGGACGTGCCTGGAACACCTCCCTAGGGAGGCGCCCAGGGTTCATCCTTACCAGATGATCCTGAACCACCTCAACTGGCTCCTTTCAACGCAAAGGAGCAGCGGCTCTACTCCGAGTTCCTCACGGATGCTGAACTTCCCACCCTCTCTCTAAGGGAGACTCCAGACCCCCTCCTGAGGAAACACATTTCAGCCGCTTGTACCTGCGACCTGGTTCTTTGGGTCCTGACCCAGCTTTCATGACCACAGGTGAGGGTAGGAACCAAGATTGACCGGTAGATCCAGAGCTTTGCCTTCCTCAGCTCTCTTTTCATCTCAACGGTGCGGTAGAGCGACTGCAACACCGCCCCCGCTGCTCCGATTCTCCGGACAAACTCACGCTCGTGAACTCCTTCACTCAGGGTCAGGACTCATTCCCTTCATATTTATATATTTATTTATTTAAAAGCTTTCTCTGTAACGTCAACCACACTTTGACATTGTAGAATGCCAATTAAACTTCATTAAAGCAAAATGTGGTTTTCCAGGTTTAATTAGGTTTTTTAGATGTTTTGCGTCTTTGAGTTGTAAAATTCTGCAGCTACGACTCTAAAACGTGCTTTAAATTAGCATGATTTAGTCCTAAAACCCCGAATAAGTTAGCATTTCTGCACTGAACCCAATGTTTTTCTCTGGTTAATAAGTCTGTAATAAGCTCTGTAGTGAACTCAAGCTTAAGAGACGTTAAAGTTTTGTCCTACGACATAAATACGTCAGTAAAAACCCCACTTTGACGCTAGCTGTTGCTACAGTCGCTCTGTAATAAGGGCGCACGCACACTGTGCCTCCGTCCCGTGCCCCGTGCTTTAGGGTCCTTGTCCCCCCCTCCAGGCCCGTTTGTACTCACACTACCTGGGCCTCGCAAAAATGCTTCTTGCTGCCTATACGTCATCACGCCGTAACACGTCACACGCATTGATGACGTCATGGCGATGCGTGGCTTTGTTTCCAGATCTTTCCGTAGACCTCGGAGTTTTTGTGCGTCTTGTCGACTGTTTTTGAATCTTTTCATCGACCAAATCTGCAGTAAACACTCCACCTCCGCATCACACCAACGTGAACCTTTCACCGCCATTGTTTTAAATGTCCGCGCATGGTCCCTCCTTCTTTTTTCTACGTCCCAACAGGCGCACAGGAAATGACCTCAGAACCACTGTAGGCCTCATGCTCGTACACGTGCGCACGCTCGTGCTCGTACATGTGCAAACGTGCTTTACAAAAGCCCACCTCTCTCAAACGGGCCGTGGACGGTCAGCTGGCCGCAGTTATGCGCGGAGCGGTTGCACTCACACTGGTCAAACGCACTAGGCTTGACCCGAAAAACCTGTTTTGGCTCGGTGCGGAAGGACAGTGTGAGTGCGCCCCAAAACGTATTAGGGATCGACCGATTTTGATTTTCTTGAGCCAATTCTACTTTTTCGCCTTCAATTTACATCATGAAAGTTACACAATGATGAAAACAAATGTTACAAGCCTCAATTCTTAAAAAAAGGATCGTTTATTGGACTTAAAACAGGCGTCTCCAGCATCACGGAGCAGCCTGTGGACGCCTGTTTGTAGATAACTCTGGAAAAAAACAATCGGCCGTTACGATACACCTAAAAAACGCAAATATCGTCCGGCTGATGTATCGGTTTATCACTAAAACGTTTATTTTGGGTGATTTGATTGGCGAGTTCGTGTCACTCAGCTGTTGTAGGTGCTTCTCCCACCTGAGCTGCATTCAGGCTCCTCCTTCCCATAATAGGACTTCCTGGCTTCAGCGGACGAGCCCCCAAGTCCAGTTTTTTGTTGTTTTTCAGCATCTTTGGTTTGACCACACCCACCACCGTCCCCCCTGTACCCCCCCTTCACTAGTCAGTTATATAACAATTCAACAAAATGTCTCCTGCCAGCTTTCGTCCTCACTTCGGTGTGGAATAAAAAGTATTTCCCCCCGTCCGTCAGAGCCGCGGAGACGATTTAAACGTGTCACATGTGAGTCCGCGGTGTCCCGGCGGATCTGGGTGTCTTAGTCCCGTCAGCGTTGAATCCTGGAGACCATGTAGTAAAGCAGGAAGAAGGTCACGACCAGGCCCACGGAGACGTAGCAGAGGATGCGGCGGTTGTCTCTGCCCGATCGCACCATGGTGGAGAACCGCTTCACGCTGCCGGTCAGCAGGCCCGTCGCACTCATGAAGTTTGAATCCTGAAAAGAAAAAGAATAATAAAGAAGGGACTCTGATAAACCTTAACATTAGAGAGAATCATGGCTAGTTATTGTAATGTTCAGGCAGGTCCGTTCAAAGCCGAGGGGTTTGTAGACGGTAAATTAACTCTTTTCCCGCCAAATTAGAGCAAATACGCAGGTGTTTAAACACGGGAACCTGGTAAAAATAGGTGATAAAGACTTCCACATTGCCCGTGGACGAGTACGCCTTTCTGTGTTGTTTCCTGGTGCGTCTCGTTCAACGTCAGGGTAGTAAACAGCAGGAAGCAGCGTGGCAGGAAGTGCGCCCGACTAAATGGTCACTGGGCCCGAAAATACACGTTCCCCGTTGACTTAAATGGTGAAAGAGTCATCTGTAAACCCGCGGATTGGTTTTTTTGAGCCTCACAACCCCCAAAATTAGTCTTTTTAATACCAGAATTTGTTTAACTCGGACTGATAACATTTGGAAAGTCTAGAAGATGATTAAATCATTTAATCGCATTCAAGTTAGCCCGAGCTGTTCAACCGGAAGCGGCCAGCTCAGCCCGCGGAAGTCTCCAGTGCGCCTGCTCTGTGGGTCCAACAGTGTGGAAGTAAATGCAGAAATTTAACTGTTTTGGCTTTGTGCCACTGAGCAGCTTTTATAGGAATGAATTAAACGCTGCATTCGGAGGTCAGTGACAATGTGATGGTGATTAATTCTTCAGAGGAGACAGACAGAATTATTGCAGAGATGACAAAGAGACGCAAAGGTTAAAGTGTAATTCCAGCGCAAAATCATCCCATTGGTCTTTTTCGGCACTTACATACATTTCTTACAGACAGTTTTGTGTGTAGGGACTCTTCTCATGCTGCTGCAGAGGTTTGCTGTTATTTTCAGCAGCATTAGTGGTTAAAAAAGACCTTTGAATGCCTTCACCGTGCCGCCCCGAGCTAATCACTGTTAGCCACGTCCGGCTGTTAGCGACTCTCCTGGATTTCTCCGTTAATAGTTGTTACACGAAAAAAAAAACTGTCTCCATGGCTTATTTCATGAATGTAAGTGCTGAAAAAAACACCATGGGATGATTTTGCACCAGAATTTCACTTTAAGGGTGGAGGCGACGCGCTGGAAAGTGGCCGCAAATGAGTTTCCACCTGGACGTCACGTTTCCATCACCGCCGCTCGGAGCTGGAGCCGGGGACGACGAAAACCAGATGTTAGTATTTTTTTGTGCAGTGGGAAAGAGACTTTGGATTTAAGCTTCAACTTTGACGAGTGGAAAGGCTTCATGTGGGGATCTGAGTGTGCGGACCGGCTCATATGCGGGTTAGCATGTGCAGAATATGTACAATATTGTTATTTGGTTGCCATTCAACAACTACATCAAACTTTCAAACACGCACTGATGGCTAAGAATCATGGGATACGTTGTTGATGAATGCAAAACCTACCACCTACCAGGGACATGACATGTTCGTTTACAGATATTTATATAAAGCAATATATATATATATATATATATATATATATATATATATATATATATACAGTATATATATTGCTTTATAGACGGGGTGGACTCACCATGCCGTCCAGATACTCGTTCTGATCGTCAGCCTCTCTGTCGATGTCGTACGCCAGCTGTCAGATTCAGAGACGGGACAGACGATCCAGTTAAAATGGCACTTTTAAAGGATTATTAAGGATTAATTAATGGCCTCAAATTAATCTTAACATCATCTCAGGGTGAAACCTCAGCCAGGAAAGAGAACGTAAAAGCAAATTTGGAGAAAGGAACATAAAACAGGGGATGATACAGATTAGAAAAGTAGAAAAAAGTCCATTTTTGTTTGTTGCTCAGTGTAATTTATATATAAACCGGTGGATTGAGACAGTAATTGTTGATTGAGACTCACAGATTTCAGTCTGGAGACTTTGGTTGCCAGGTTCTCAGCCAGCCGTTTGTTTTCGGCGTCCAGCATGTCGTCCACGGAGCCATGACCTGGAAACACACAGTGGATTACCGATGAAACGGTGGCACAGCCGCGTAAAACTGTCCTCGGGTTCTGTTGTTGCATTCAAACGATCATTTACACAACGGATAAACCATCATGCGGCGACATGGTGATGTGGTGGTTAGCACTGGTTCGAATCCCGGACGGTTTTCTCCGGGTCCTCCGGTTTCCTCCCACAGTCCAAAGACGTGCAGGTGTTCGGTTCATTGATGACTCTAAGAGCCTGCTCACACTGTCCTTTTGGCCGCGGCCAAAACCGGTTTTTCAGCTAAAGTCTAGTACCTTTAAGTAGTGTGAGCGCACCCCCTCCGCGCTCAACTGGGGCCAGCTGGGCCGCCACGGCCCGCTTGAAATAGGTGGGCTTTAGCGGAGCCGTTTGCACATGTAGGAGCACGAGCGTGCGCACGTGTACGCGCACGAGCACGAGCCCTACGGCAGTAGCGTTATGTCCGCCTGTTCGGACATGTAAATAGAAGGACGGACCATGCGCGGATATTTAACAACAACAACAATGGCGGTGAAAGGTTCATGTTGGTGTGATGCGGAGGTGGAGTGTTTACTGCAGATTTGGTCGATGAAAAGATTCAAAAACAGTCGACAAGACGCACAAAAACTCAGAGGTCTACGGAAAGATCTGGAAACAAAGCCACACACACGCGATCAATGCGTGTGACGTGTTACGGCTTGAAGGCGTATGGACAGCAAGAAGCATTTGCGCGAGGCCCAGGTAGTGTGAGTACAAACGGGGCTGGGGCGCGGGGGGGAGAGGGAGGGGGGACAAGTACCCTAAAGTCCGGGTCTCGGTCCGGGAGGACAGTGTGAGCGCACCCTAAATCACCCGTAGGTGTGAATGGTTGTCTGTCTCTGTTCGTCTCTATGTGTCCTGTGATAGACTGGCGTCCTGTCCAGGGTGGACCCCGCCTCACACCCGATGTCAGCTGGGATCGGCTCCAGCCCCCCCGCGACCCCGACAGGGACAAGTGGCTGATGATGAATGAATGAATGACTAAACATCACACACAGTCATCAGACCTCTGTAACGTGCCAGAATCAGCACCATTGTTGTTTTAATAGACCTTTTTTAAAAGTGTAAACATAATTATTCTACGTTTGATGCCTGTTGGGGTGAATGACATCAGTGGACAGGAAGTAAACAAGGACCGAGACTGTTGCCTAGCGCTAACTGTCAGTCAAACTCCTGTAATCCTTGTTTTTATGGTGTCATTTGCTGGAGGGGACGGGTTCAAACAGGCTCAAACTGACTCCGCTCTCCTGTAGCTACTGGGCCGGTCTGACCAACCTGGCAACCCGACTGCTGGACTTATTTTTTGTTGTTGCGACTGCGATCTTGAGACACAAGATGGCGGAGTTCTGCTCATTCTCCATATTCAACTTTTATCTAAATGTTCTTAATGAAAACAGTGCTTTAAACATCCTAAATATAAACTATTAGCACCGCCGCGTTAATCTACTTATAGTACAACGTAATGCTGATTCACTTACGAGCTCACATGACGTTAACGCGGTGACGTCATCGACGTAACTTACGTAAAACTCCTCAGCTAGTTAACTTAGCTGCTTTAGCTCCGGTGTTGTGGACTAAGATCCGGGCATTGAACACTCCGCTGACCCGGTCTGACATTTATCGGTTATAACGGGACACTGGTGACATCACACGGCTGTAACGGCTGCTCTGTAACGGCTGCTCTGTAACGGCTGACGACGGTTAACGGCTGGATATTCAAATAAGTGAGAAACGTTACGTGTCAAAAAACAACAACAACAACAACCCTACCTCTGTTCCAGTCCGCCATGTTGAAGAGTGACGTCACGTTCAGCTGTGTGCGCATGCGTCTGATAGATGCACGGCGAATGGAAAGAGGCTGACGCACAGAAATACACACATAAACGCGCGCACACAGAAAAAAGGATGAGCCTTGGGGTACGGCGCATGCGCAATGGAACCTGAGCTGCGCTGTTGTTCCAGCAGATGGCGCTAGAAACAACGTCAGGTACCCTTTAGGAGCGCTTTCTTTCTTTAATTTTCATTTTTTAACATTTATATTAATAACACAAATTAAGTTAGAGGTTGAATATGTAGAAACTTTATTAATATATATATATATTTATATATAATACACCCAAGAGCAGTGGCGGATTAAGGTGGTCAGGCCCCTAGGGTGTTGTTTTTTACATTATTAATCAGGTTTTATCAGAGAAATCCTGTAAATTTAGGAATTTTCTTCAGTATATTTTGGTCCCATTGTGCGTTTTCATGCTCAGCTATCACATTTCCTTTCTGACATGTTGCCGCTAAACAGTACGTGGTCATATTTACGTATTTACGGACCCGTTTCTCCCGGGTTTGCATATTTGTGGATGTCCCCCTGTGACTTTGTGAAGCTACATAACATTTGTGGCCTCTTTTTTATTTATGTGCTTAATTTTGTAAGTGAACAAATACATATTTGTGGAAAGTCAAACACATGTGAATTGTACTTAAATAATAGTCTGTTTATTGTTTTTATCACAGGTGCCCATGACGATGGCACATTAGGGCCAGCTATGAAAAAAAAAACACAGACCCACGGGAGGGGGTGATATTTCAGGAAAAATGTCGCAGATTTATGAGATTAAAGTTGCACATCTACGAGAAAATAAAGTCGCAGATTTACGAGTTTAAAAACTAGCCAGTCTACAAGAAAAAACTCGCAGATTCACAAGATTAAAAAGTATCAAATCAACGGGAAAAATGTCCCAAATGTATTAAATTAAAAGCCAGAAAAGTAAAACGCTATTTTTCTGACTTTGAATTTAATACATTTTCGACTCTTTTTCTCGTAGATTTGCTAGTTTTTAAACTCGTAAATCTGCGAGTTTTTTCTTATAACTCGTAAATCTGTGAGTTTTTTCTCGTAGATTTGCTCGTTTTTAAACTCGTAAATCTGTGATTTTTTTTTCATAGATTTGCTAGTTTTTAAACTCGTAAATCTGCTAAATTTTTCTCGTATATTTGCTCGTTTTTAAACTCGTAAACTCTGCAAATTTTTTCTCGTAGATTTGCTAGTTTTTAAACTTGTAATTCTGCGAGTTTTTTGTCATAAATTTGCTACTTTTTAAACTAGTAAATCTGCGAGTTTTTTCTCGTAAATTTGCTCGTTTTTAAACTCGTAAATCTGCGATTTGTTTCTCGTAGATTTGCTAGTTTTTAAACTCGTAAATCTGCGAATTTTTTCTCGTAGATTTGCTAGTTTTTAAACTCGTAAATCTGCGAATTCTTTCTCATAGATTTGCTAGTTTTTAAACTCGTAAATCTGCGAATTTTTTCTTATAACTCGTAAATCTGTGAGTTTTTTCTCATAGATTTGCTCGTTTTTAAACTTGTAAATCTGCGATTTTTTTTCATAGATTTGCTAGTTTTTAAACTCGTAAATCTGCGAAATTTTTCTTGTATATTTGCTCGTTTTTAAACTCGTAAACTCTGCAAATTTTTTCTCGTAGATTTGCTAGTTTTTAAACTTGTAATTCTGCGAGTTTTTTGTCATAAATTTGCTACTTTTTAAACTCGTAAATCTGCGATTTGTTTCTCGTAGATTTGCTAGTTTTTTAACTCGTAAATCTGCGAATTTTTTCTCGTAGATTTGCTCGTTTTTAAACTCGTAAATCTGCAATTTTTTCTCTTTAATCGGCCCTAAGACGTCGTCGTGGCCCGTTCATATAAAAGGATATTTTCTTAAATTCAAGGTGGTCAGTGTGTGCAATGTGTTGACTATGTGTGACCACTGGGTGGCAGCACACACACACACACACACACACACACACACACACACACACACACACACACACACACACACACACACACACACACACACACACACACACACACACACACACACACACACACACACACACACACACGCACACACACACTGGTAAGCTGATCTCAGGTCCATTTGCCCAACAGTCTCCGTCCTAATCACCTTCAGATGTGAGTCGTTACCTGCAGTTGCGTGCGACTAAATCAAAAAGGTAACGGTGCATCGATGAGAGCTCTAAAGGATCAACTCTGTAAATTAACTTCTTCTTTGGTGGTTTTAGAACAGGGGGTCAAAGGTCACGCTGGCTCAGTGTGAAATCACTATCCTGCAAATGTGAAACAGTGATATCACCTTGTGTTCGGTTAATCCTCCTGTGTATCTAGGTGCTGTAATCCGTGTGTGTGTGAGTGTATGTGTGTGTGTGTGTGTGTGTGTGTCACGTGTGTGTGTGCCACCTCAGACGTCAGCTGGCATCGCTGCAGCTCAGAGCGTGGGGGGAAGGGAAGCGTTCATGAGTTAATTGGTAGTGAACAACAACTAATTAGTCAGTGCACCAAGAACAGGATGGACGTTATTACAGTCAGGGCCGAACACACACACACACACACACACACACACACACACACACACACACACACACACACACACACACACACACACACACACACTATTGTTGTGTCTGTAAACGCGTGGAAGGTGCATCCAAACGCAAAAGAGCGACCCTGGCACAGTCACACTCACACTGTCCATCTGTACCGTGCTCAAACAGGTTTTATGGGTAAAGTCTGGTTCCTTTGACCAGTGTGAGTGAAACTGTACCACGTCTAGGAGCGGCAGGTGTGTGTAGACCAGGTGTGTGTAGACCAGGTGTGTGTAGACCAGGTGTGTGTAGACCAGGTGTGTAGACCAGGTGTTGTTTTTATTTGCGCGGCGGATGCTTCAGACGCGTTTGGCCTGAATGCAGATGCGGTGTGTGTAGACCAGGTGTGTGTAGACCAGGTGTGTGTAGACCAGGTGTGTGACTCTGTGTAGACCCAGTGTGTGTAGACCTCCATCTCTCCCTCTCTCTGTCCCTCTCTCTCTCTCCCCCCTGCACCAGGTGTGTGTAGACCAGGTGTGTGTAGACCTCTCTCTCTCCCTCCCTCTCTCTCCCTCCCTCTCTCTCCCGCGCAGGTGTGTGTAGACCTCTCTCTCTCCATCTCCCCCTATCTCCCCCTCTCTATGTCTCTCTCTTCCTCTCTTCCCCTCTCTCTCCATCCCTCTCTCTCTCTCCCCCCTGCACCCTGTGTGTGTAGACCTCTCGCTCTCTCCCCCCTCTCCCTCTCCCTCTCCCTCTCTCTCTCTCCCGCGCAGGTGTGTGTAGACCTCTCTCTCTCCCTCTCTCTCCCCTTTTCTATGTCTCTCTCTCCCTCTCCCTCCCTCCGTCCCTCCCTCTCTCCCCCTCTCTCTCTTCCTCTCTCCCTCCCTCTCTCTCCCGCGCAGGTGTGTGTAGACCTCTCCCTCTCTCCCTCTCCTCCCTCCCTCTCTCCCTCTCTCCCCCTCTCTCCCTCCCCCTCTCCCCTCTCCCTCTCTCCCCCCCCTCCCTCTCTCCCTCTCCTCTCCCCTCCCACCCTCTCTCTCCCCCCCTCCCTCCCCCTCCCCCTCCCCTCCCTCTCCCCCCCCCCTCCCTCCCTCTCCCCCTCCCTCCCTCCCTCTCTCCCTCCCTCCCTCCCTCTCTCCCTCTCTCTCACCCCCCCCCCTCCCTCCCTCTCTCCCCCTCTCTAATTAGATTAAGCGAGGCTTTCCTCAGATCCTCATCCTCCCTGCTCGTCCTGCTCGTCCTGTCTCTCCCTGCGCTGCAGCGCTGCTCGTGGCTCTGAGCTCACTGAAGGTCAGAAACTCTCCTTCCTGGAACCAAACACTTGTTTTTATTTCATTTCTTTTATCCGCGTGGTGAAAGCTGCGGCCCGGGTGCAGCGTGCGGGCCGCCCGGTGAGCAGCTGCGGCCGGGTTATGGGCTGTTCCTGGAGCTGCGAGGCTGCTCAGCGTAATCGCACCGACACTAATACCTGCTGCTGCTGCTGCTAACAGGAGGCGATGGGGGAAGTTTCTGTAAGTAAAGCCTCTTCTCCTCCGCAACAAAACCACAATAATGTTTAATTTTTAACCATAAATCCTGAATTTTGAGTGTGCAAAAGTATATTCTCCTTTAATTATCTGGTTTCAGCTTCTTAAATGTGAAGATTTTGCTGCTTTTTTGTCGTTTTTGTGTCATTTTTGCTGTAAATTTAATGTGTTTTTTGTGTCGTTTCGTCGCTCTTTGTCGTTCTCTCCATCCTTTAAACTGAAAATGAGATTCTTCTTCTCTTCTTCTCTGTGTTGCTCAGATTAAGCCGCGGCTGACTGATTGACACAGATTACAGTTGAAGGCACAGAGGTCAAAACCTGTGCATGCACATATATATTTATATATGTTTAGATTTCTTTATTTAAAAAGAACAATGCACGTTAATGACAAAGTCACACCTGTGCAGAAGTGTGGCTCGTTCGTCCGTGCACGCTCAGTTTCACCTCAGGTTTAAGAAAATATATAAAAAACCACAAAAACATAAGAAATAAAACATAAAACTAAGCATGGAAGCAACTTATATTTCATTAAAATGTGTCATTTATAACACAAGGAGCACGAGTGCACTGAGATGTAAGGATAAAGAGTTTATTTTAAATTTTTATTGTTTAAGAATATTCATAAAAATGACAAAAAAATACATAAAATAAATCAAATAATAGAGAAATATTTTACAGTTTATTTAAATCCTCCCCAAAGAACAATTCACAAAGTTATTGAGGTTTTAAAATGTAGAAAATAACAGAAAATAACAGAAAATCACAGAAAAAAAACAGAAAATAACAGAAAATAACAGAAAATAACAGAAAATAACGGAAAAAAACAGAAAATAAAATGGTTTATTTGTTATTTACATAAAAATTACAGTGTAAATAAACAAATAAACAATTACAGTGTAAATTTAAAATTTAAAAATGTAAATAACAGAAGTAAAATGTAGAATAAAATGAAATAATTTAAATAAAGTAAAAAAAATTAAATAATAATTATAATAATAAATAAATAAATACATGAAATAGAATCCAGTAAATGGAATAGTTAAAATGAAGTAAAATGTATTAATAATAATAATAATAATAATAACTGTAAATGAAATAAAATCCTCTACATAAAATAATAAAAATAAAGTACAAATATAATACTAATAATACTAATAATAATAACAATAACAATAATAATTATAATAGTAATAAGGATATTAATAATATTAATAATATTAATAACAGGTTCACTGAATACTGAGTATTGTTGTGTTCTCAGATGTTTAAAGCAGCTGAAACATTTTGGAAAAGACTGAAAACACTTGAAATAATTGAAAAGTGTTCGAAACTGATTGAAATTCATGTTTCACAACGATCATAAACATATGAGTTCACAGAAATGAGCATCTGCACATCTGAGAAAACAGCGTTTTACAACATTTCTGCATTTTGACTGAACACTGAGGATTGTTGTGGACACAAATCTTTAGTTTAACTCAGATTTAAGGCGTAAAAAAGCATAAAAATGCACCTTGAAATGATTGAAAAGTGCTTTAATTTTGAATAAAGTGCTTGAAATTTACGTCATATAATGATGGAATACATGGTTTAACACAGAGGACGGAAGATTTGCATATCTGAGCGACTGAAAACAACATTTTCTGACATTTTTGCCTGAAAAATAACTTTTGCTGAGTCTCAGATGATCAGAATAGTTGCAGATTCGTCGTCCTTCTGTAGAAAACCGCCTTAAAACATCACGTTGGTTGTTAAAAGCACAATAAAATCTGATTTAATGTGATAAACAGGTGCAGTGTGTGTTGGAAAAGCATGAAAATGACCTTGAAATGTTTGAATTTGACTTTGTAAAGTATCTCATCGTGTAATTTAAACACACACACACACACACGTACAGCTACGTCCTATTTATGGTCCTTTAATTACTCGTCTCTTTCCCCGTTAACCCCTGAAATGACCTCCCGTGTCCGTCCGTCCCCCCCGCAGACACAGAGTCCCTGCCACGCCACATCTGCACCTCAGGCCGACCACTGAGTCCGTGTTATTCGGGAGGCGTCCGTCGAGCCTCAGAGGACGGAGAGAAAATGGCCAACAACTCTTTCCGAGCGTCCAAACATGGCCGCCGTGGCGAGGCCAACCACGAGGCGGAGTTCAGCTGCTCGCTGCAGGAGTTGCGCTCCCTCATGGAGCTGAGGGGAGCGGAGTCGGTGACCAAGGTCAAGGAGGCGTACGGAGACGTCAACGGACTGTGCGCCCGCCTGAGGACGTCGCCCGTCGAAGGTAAATGACACTTTGAGAAAGGAACAGGGGAGGTTGTTGTGTTTTCAGTCATGATGTCAGAGGGCGCTTCACCTGTGACTCACAGACCCCCCCCCCCCCCCCCCCCCTGGCGTGGACGCGTTAGCTTTAGCCCGACTCCAGGGGGCTGTTGACCGCGCGATGTTCAAAGTCGACGACGACCCGCAGCCTCTGGTTACCCTGCTGTGCTCTGTGTGTCCTCATGAGACAACCAGCACGTTCCAGTCTCTAAATAACTGCATTTAAATGAAGGAAAAAGCAAATTAAAGAGGATTTATCTTGTTTTTCAGACAGTTTCAGGGTGTTTTTCTTTTTTCTCAACCGACGAACCACCCGTCCTCCGCTGACTGTGACTTTGCGCTGAAGTTAAAGATATAATCTGTGATTTAAATGTATTTAATCACCTTTTAAGTTCCTATCTGTTGTAGAGACTCTCTCTATTGATCCTTTTGGGATGATCCCCCCCAAGGAAATTAATTACAAAGCACTCGTGTCTTAGCTAAATAAATACAGAAAGTAAAACAATGAGCTAAATATATATATAGAGGGTAAACAGTGGACAAAATGAGTAAAAAAAGATGCAAAATGACTTAAAATAGATGCAAAATGACTAGAAATAGATCCAAATCAATCACAAAGGGAAGCAAAATCATTAAAAACACACAAATGACCACAAAAACATGCAAAATGAACATGGGCCACATTAACCAGCTCTAACTGGGGGATCCTGAGGCGTTCCCAGGCCAGTGTGGAGATCTAATCTCTCCACCTGGTCCTGGGTCTTCCCCGAGGCCTCCTCCCAGCTGGACGTGCCTGGAACACCTCCCTGGGGAGGCGCCCAGGGTTCATCCTTACTAGATGATCCTGAACCACCTCAACTGGCTCCTTTCAACGCAAAGGAGCAGCGGCTCTACTCCGAGTTCCGAGAGAGGGGGGCTTTTGTAAAGCACGTGCGCACATGTACGAGCACGAGGCCTACGGCGGCTCTGAGGTCATTTCCTGTGCGCCTGTTGGGACATAGAAAAAAGAAGGAGGGACCATGCGCGGACATTTCAAACAATGGCGGCGAAAGGTTCACGTTGGTCTGATGACGCCATGACGTCATCAATGCGTGTGACGTGTTACGGCGTGATGACGTATAGGCAGCAAGAAGCATTCTCCGAGGCCCAGGTAGTGTGAGTACAAACGGGCCTGGAGGGGGGGACAAGGACCCTAAAGCACGGGGCACGGGACGGAGGCACAGTGGGAGGGCGCCCTTAGTTTCCACTAAAAAAACAACAACTTGCTTTGTGCTGCCGCATTTGAATGCACCCTCCACCTGTGTGTGTGTGTGTGTGTGTGTGTGTGTGTGTGTGTGTGTGTGTGTGTGTGTGTGTGTGTGTGTGTGTGTGTGTGTGTGTGTGTGTGTGTGTGTGTGTGTGTGTGTGTGTGTGTGTGTGTGTGTGTGTGTGTGTGTGCACCAAAATATGTCACACAAGAGCATCTACGGACCAGCGTGATATGAAAATGTCCCCCGTTTCAATCTGGCTGCGATCTTCATCACAATAACAGTGAATGTAGTGGAGGCAGTGAACGCGTCGTGACCTCTGCTGAACCCTGGAGGCGTTCAGGGTGTTGGTGTTCTCGTTCCGTACATGACCGGAGGACTTTTTGGCTTTTTGCGACCAGCGTGTTTAGCTTCGAGCGCTAAACGTGGACTACGTGACCCGACTGTGTCCGCAGGTTCAGACCGAGCTGAACGCTTCTGTCATCCTGAGCTACAGACGGCGGACTGGAGAGCAACAAACGCCGTGTCAACACGTTACCCTGGTTAAAACAACAGAGTTCTGACGGGGTTGGTCTGGTGTGGGGATGTTGTGTGAGGTTGTTCTCACCGGAGGTTTTACTGCAGTCCTGTCCGAACGCGTCACGTCAGTAATTAATCCAGAGAATGACAAAAAAAACGTCGATTTTCTTCTTCTTCTTCTGTAAAACGGTCCAGAAAAATGAGCTGAGGTCGAAACCCATCCTCTGTAAAGCGCATGTTGCTTTCCCGCCAATAAGTAGTTTCCACACTTTGTTAAGCACGGAGGCCTTTATTATTGTTTACTGTTTTTTTATATACTTTCTGTATTTACTTAGCTGAGAGTTATTGGTTTTCTTTTCTGTTTGTAAGATGCTGGAAACTTAATTTCCTTGCGGGAGTTCGTGCAGAGGGATCAATAAAGCGAAGTCTAAGTCTTTGGATACCCGCATTTTCCGGTCTATAAGTCGCACTTTTTTTCATGGTTTGGCCGGTCCTGCGACTTATATATTGAAATATCTTATGTCACATGTTCGTTATTTTCACACTTTGCTCCAGGCTTGTGTGCCAGTATCTGCTGCTCCTGAACCGCTGAAGGTGAAAACAGTGATCGAGCAGCAGAAAGAAAGTTCGGAGTGAGCGAGAAACTTGTGAGGGACCGGGAAAAAGCAGAGGATACTCTAACTGCAATGAAGAAAACAAAAAAGCAAATCGCAGGTCTAAAAGCTCACAAACATGCTCGAATAACGTGCTGCGTGCTGCCCAGGTAGTTGCCAAGGCGATGAATATAAACAACTTTCAACTTTGATGAAAATTCTCCCCAAAAATGCGACGTACATATGTTTTTTTCTTCCTCAGTTTGCATTTTTTAGCTGGTGCGACTTATAGTCTGGAAAATACGGTAATCGATTCTGTTCTGTTGTGTCTGTTGTGTGTGTAGGGACTCTTCTCATTTTTTGCTGTTATTTTCAGCAGCATTAGTGGTTAAAAAAGACCTTTGAATGCCTTCACCGTACTGCCCCGAGCTAATCACTGTTAGCCACGTCCGGCTGTTAGCGACTCTACCGGATTTCTCCGTTAATAGTTCATTCATTCATTCATCTTCAACCGCTTATCCCTGGGTCGGGGTCATGGGGGGGCTGGAGCCGATCCCAGCTGACATCGGGCGTGAGGCGGGGTCCACCCTGGACAGGACGCCAGTCTATCACAGGACACATAGAGACGAACAGAGACAGACAACCATTCACACCTACGGGTGATTTAGAGTCATCAATGAACCCAACACCTGCACGTCTTTGGACTGTGGGAGGAAACCGGAGAACCCGGAGAAAACCCACACAGACACGGGGACAACATGCTAACTCCACACAGAAGGGCCCCAGCCGGGAACCTTCTCACAGTGCTAACCCCTACACCACCGTGTAGCCATCCGTTAATAGTTGATACACAAAAACAACAGTCTCAATGGTTTATTTTATGTATTTAAGGGCCTCAGAATAAGACCACGGGATGATTTTGCACCAGAATGACACTTTACCCGGGGTAAGACCGCACTCTGGTTACTGCGGTGCATGTAAACGCACCGACAGACGGTGGACTGTGTGTCTCAGTCGTCTGCCCTTTGACATTTCCCTCCTCCTCATCATTAATTCATCCCGTCTGTCCGTCTTGCACGCGCCCAGTAAACACCTTCAGTGTTTTCGACTCCTGCTGACAGAGCGGTAAAATGTCAGCAGCAGCTTGAAATCAGTGGAAAATCCATCGCCCCGCTTTGCTTCTCTGTGTGTCTCCGCGAGGACGGCTTGGGACGGATCCATTTCCTCACAGAGTGACATAAGCGCTCACCTGAGAGCAGAGGGCATGGTTTTATTTCACGTGCTCGGTTTAAAGACCCGTTCACACCGACCGAGTCAGCTGCAGTCTGTCCAGAGGGATCCGAACGTGTCCCGACGTGTCGTTGGGCTCCTCAGAGGGAACCAGTTTGCCCCCACGCATCACCCCACCACCACCACCACCACCGCGGAGACACAAACACCAGACACGGGAAACCAGGCGTCACATTTTTATTTTATGTTATTAATGAACACTGAATTTGTTCAATGTAATCGTGATGCAACCCGTGTCCAGTCTTAAAGGAACACATAGATAATGAATATCTAAGGGAACACGACACCGTGGACGCCTTAGTTACTACATGACCTCAAACATACGCAAAATTATTACCAGTGACCCACAATGACCGCAAGGAAGTGCAAAATGACTAAAGATGCACGCATATGGACCACAAAGAAACTCAAAAGTACTAAGTTAAGCAACTGAAAAAAGATGCAAAATGACTAGAAATCGATGCAAAACCAACCACAAAGGGAAACAAAATGACTAAAACATACAAAACACCACAAAAAGAAGCACTAGACTGCAAGGTGATGCAAAACGACCATAAAAAAGACGCAAAACGACCACAGAAGATGCAAAACGACCACAAAAAGATGCAAAACGACCTCACAAAGATGCAAGACAACATGCAAAATGACTAGAAATAGTTACAAAAACCAAGACAAATAGATGCAAAATTATAAGAAAATAGGGACAAATAAATCACAAAGGGAATGACTAAAATCAGATGTAAAACCACCACAAAGGGGATGCAAAATGGCCACCAGCAGACTCGTTCCTACTCGATGTCTTGTTCCTCCCTGGACAGAGTTGGGGGCCTCCCACACGTCTGTGCCCGTATTATCTTCTCCCAAGCCTCGATACGAATAATCCAAACACTGAGACGAATGGTTGATGCACTTTCAGCTCGTTGTTCCGACAAATTCAAAGGTAACACAGGGAGAGAAATGAAAAAACAAATGATCAAATGAATGATTTTGTCTGCAAAGTATTCCTTTAAAACACAGCTGTTACGTTTCCTCACTTTACTTTTTCAGTTGTTTCCTTTTATTTGTCGGTTATCTTGTAGCCTCGCTGTGTGTGTACCGTCTAAAACGCTGGTATCAGTGAGTACGGAAGTATACGCACGATCAAAGACTCTATAAAAAAATGGACGTAGCGTCTCCGTCGAGGTCCGTTCTCTCACCTTGATCCAGTCGTCCTCGCCTACAGGAGTCGCCATCTTGTCAGACTTTGACGCCGCCTCATTTTCTCTGACCAAAAAAGGGCATGTATGTGACGTTGGGGGGAGGGGCACCACCAAAAGATGCAAAATGTCTAAAAATAGATGCAAAACTATCTCAAAGGGAAGCAAAATGATTAAAAACAGACAAATGACCACAAAAAGATGCAAAACCAGCACAAATACATACAAAATGACAAAAAATAGATGCAAAATGACCACAAAAAGATGCAAAACGACCACAAAAAGATGCAAAACAACCACAAAAAGATGGAAAACGACCACAAAAAGATGCAAAACCACCACAAAAAGATGCAAAATTAATAAAAACATATGCAAAACCACCCCAAATAAATGCAAATGACCACAAAAAGATGATCAGTAATAGTTTCTTAATTACCCAAACATAAGGTGACTGTTTCCACTGTATCCACGGTAACCACTCTGAGAGTTAGCGTTGAGCAGGTGTGACGCGTGTGTGATGCCGTCTTCGTGTCTCCGGCTGCAGGTTTGGATGGGAACTCGGAGGACATCGACAGAAGGAAACAGGAGTTTGGACAGAACCTCATCCCTCCGAAAAAGCCAAAAACCTTTGTGCAGTTAGTGTGGGAGGCCCTGCAGGACGTGACGCTCATCATCCTGGAGGTGGCAGCCATCATTTCACTAGGCCTTTCTTTCTACAGACCGCCCGACGGGGACAGGCACTGTGAGTCTTTACCTTTGTTTCAGATTCAACGTCTTTGCGTCCTCAGAGGAACACGCGCAGGCATCTCACTGCGTGTGATTACAGGAACTTCCTGTGACTTCCTGTGACTTCCTGTGACTTCCTGTGACTTCCTGTGACTCATGATCCATGAGAGTCACTCTGCAGTCGAGCTCACCCGTAGAGCCCTGACTCAGGTCCCAATGAATAAATGCTGAAATAAATAAATAAATAAATAAATAAATAAATAAATAAATAATACATAAATAAACAAATTCATAAATGCTGAAATAAATGAATAATTAAATAAAGGAATGCATAAATAAATAAATAATGCATACATAAATAAATTAATTAATAAAAAATACAGAAATAAATGCATGAATAAATAAATAAATGAAAAAATGCTGAAACAAGTTGATAAATAAATAAATATAGGTGAACAACAATGTATTTTACTTATTTAATTATGTATTTATAAATCTTTTAATTAATTTATATACACATTTATTTCAGAACGTTTTTATTTATTGATTCATTTGTTTTATTTATTTTTTTAATTCATTAACATCTGTATTTACTTCTATTTTTAAAGAATAGATAAATACATATATTATTATGATTACATAAATAAATGTATAAATAAACGTATGAATAAATAAATAAAATAATAAAATAATAAATAAATACTTTACATTTAATTCTAAATTTTTGTTCACCTACATTTATTTATTTATGCATTCATTTATATATACTTATATCTGTAATATTTATATATCTATTCATGCATTTATTCATTTATTTGTTTTCTTATTTCTGTATTTGTACATTTATTCATTCATTTATTTAATTATTTACATATTTCTTTATTTATTTGTACATTTATTTTAGCATTTATTCATTTATTTATGTATTTATTTATTTATTTATAGATGTATTTATGTATTTATTGAGACACAACTGTGTTTGTCCACAGTTGTGACAGTAAATGCACTAAAACTCAAGTTTAAATGTGTGTAAAGTTAAAAAAAACAAACTAAAACACTCGTCTTTGTTCAGTTTGTGGCAAAGCGGCCGGAGGCGTCGGGGAGGAGGAGGGCGAGGCGGAGGCCGGCTGGATCGAGGGCGCCGCCATCCTGCTGTCGGTGGTCTGCGTCGTCCTGGTGACGGCGTTCAACGACTGGAGCAAAGAGAAGCAGTTCCGCGGCCTCCAGAGTCGCATCGAGCAGGAGCAGAAGTTCACGGTGGTCCGCGGGGGGCAGGTGATCCAGATCAAGGTGTCGGAGATCGTCGTCGGAGACATCGCGCAGGTCAAATACGGTGAGAGGTCACAACGCACGCTAGTAACGGCGGCAGAGCTATTTATTCATGTATTTATTTCTCATAATAAACAGGGGAGAGCGGGGTCGATCGAAACACTTTTCACTTAAACGCCTTTTTTTTCAAAGACGACGTTACGTTTGCAAATAATTTCATCACGTGATTAACGATTCACATGTGTGTTCTCTCAGTGACAAGTGTAATTTAACGATTACGCTGTTTTTTTTTTACTTTGAGCGTACTTTGATGTTTGTTACGTTTTTAATACGTCGTCGACATCGTTTTTAAAAAGACGTTTTTTAATGAAGTCATTCTTCTTTTTCTTCTTCTTCTTCTTCTTCAATCACCACCACCTGGTCGGGACATTTAAACAGATTTGAGGACGAATGAATCAGCAGATTTAAACAGAAACTATCGACCTTACTGTTGTTTTTATGCAACGTACCAAACACCATACTCTTGAACACATCACTGCTAAAATTTCACATCATTTCTCAGAATATAACTGTTTTTGTCCCGTGCGTCATTGTCAATATTTCGATTAAACTCCCCTTTCTTCTTTTATCCCAGCTGCACGACTACATTTTCATTTAATTTACTCATTTCCCTGAGTCGTGTTTAGTGAAAAACAGTTGTACTTCCTGTTATTTATTGACTTTTTTCCACTCTTTGGTGATTAATCTGTTAATTGTGTAATGTATGATCCTAAAAACAATTAAAAAAGTATCTTGGAATATCCCTAGAGTCCACTGTCAACAAATCGTTGGACTGTTTAAAATAAAAAACATTTAAAAAAATAGCAAAGAAATATATATTTTTTATGATATTGTTTTTTGTATCACATTTTGTACATTAGGTTGTTATGATAATGATTTCAGAGGAATCGTTTTATGTGAAAATACCCCAAAATGTATTTTAAGATGGCATTTCTGTCATAAAGATGAATTAAATGATCAAAATAGTGGGTTTGTACTGTGGTTTAGGCATGATGTAGATTGTATTACAAACAAAATGTGACATAATAAAGCAACTTTATAGTTTCTAATCAATACAAACATTTTTAACACAATTTAATTGTTATATAAATAATGAATTATAAAGTAATTATGTATAATATTATCATCAAAGAAACTATTTCTTACAAATGAGTAGCAATATATCTGTTGTTCTTACGCTAAGTACTGAAAATCTGCAAAGTATTTTCCCGCTAAAATGTTTTCCCGCCAAAATATTTTCCCGCCAAACGTATGTGGATGACCTAATGACGGCGGCCATTTTGAGAAGGTTTAAAAAAGGCCATAACAATAGTATTATATAATCCACTAGAGGCAGAATACATGTGTCAGGTCAAGTATAACCGTTTTTTGAGGAAGGTGTTGCTAACGTCAAAAACATCGATGTCTCAGAAACTCGCGTATCAAATATGATACAAACGTTTAAAAGCTGCAGATGAATTATTACGTTTTTTCTCATGATGACAGAATAATAAAACAGTCTGATGACGTTGTTCCCTGTGTGTGTGTGTGTCGGTGCTCCAGGTGACCTCCTCCCCACCGACGGCATCCTGATCCAGGGCAACGATCTGAAGATCGACGAGAGCTCTTTGACCGGAGAGTCGGATCACGTCAAGAAGACGGTCGACAAAGACCCCATGTTGCTTTCAGGTGCTTTAACTTTAAACTTACAGCCGAGGTCGTCTCTACCTAAGCCGTCACCGTCGGCTCTTTAGCAGCCTGATCTTTTAGGTTCAATTCAACTTTGAACCTAAAATACTATAGAAAAACGTATTAGTACGGACGATGTTTGATGTCGACTCACAGTGAAAAAGAAATCCCAATGTCATGGTTATTAGGTGAGGGGGCGTCACCATAGTTACAGTAACATGATGATTTAAAAATACATACTTTTGTGAGGTTCCCTGTTAAATCAGGGGCCTCATTACAGTCTGAAATCTTATTTTGTCTGAGTTTCAGACCAGCAAACTGCCTTTATGTTCATTACACCATCTTTAACTCATAATAGACCGTAAGAATTGAGATACGTTGTCTCTAGCGGCCTCTCTGGCGGTAAGATGTAACTGCAGGCGCCATTGGGACTTCATCTCCCAGAGTTCATTTGGAAACCGAACGGTGTCGACTGTGTGACGTCAGTAGATCGGTGGCTCTCACCTGCAGCGATGCGGCGTGATGCCTTCACATGCTCCACGCTGACAGGAGGTCCGAAGAGAGAAGGGGAACGACGTAAAAGGCGTCACTGACTGGGCGCCACATTTGAATTTTAGCGCGGGAAAGTCGCCACAGAGGCTCAGATCGTGTTTCTCTGCAAAACAGCAAAAACAAGTGAATCATATGATCATTTATCGTTGTTTTAATGTTATTTTTTGTAAGATTTACATGTTTTTAATGGTCGGTGAAGTTCCTCGCTATCACAGAGTGAGTTAAAACAATAGGGATTGATCATGTGACCCACTAATCAAACATATACGAGACGACGTCAACGCACATGGTGACCGGCTTCATGTGTTTAATTCATGACACAATTCAAACAGGGTAAAAAAAGAATAATCGTCCCTCCTCGTTCACTACTGTACATCATTTTTTCTGAAGTAAGGTCTCGTGGTCGTCCACCGGAAGGGAAGTGACTTCGCCTCTCTGAGGGGTCGTCCACATCAAGACGTGCCGAGCCTGAAAACGGGTCCCAGAGTGGATAAATCTCAGAACGCCGCACTTTGCGCTTTCGTCTGAACAGCTAATGTTATGTGAAGCGCTCACCTACTGACCCGGCGGCGTAACAACAACGTAACCACACAACTGATTCCATTCTCGTCCTTGATCTCGCACTCGCCATTTTCGTCTTCTTCTTGTTGTCGCAGTGAATTTGTACCACAGTCTGTTTAAAAAACGGACGTAGCGTCTCCGTTGAGGTCCGTTCTCTCAACTTGATCCAATCCTCGCCTACGGGAGTCGCCATCTTGTCAGACTTTGACTCCGCCTCATTTCCTCTGACCAAAAAAGGGCATGTATGTGATGTTGGGGGGAGGGAGATACGTCCATCTGGCTGATGTTTACCTGCGAGGAAAAGTGAGGGCCAGAGGCTAGCTGTCACTTAAGAGGCCACGCCCCCTAATTAAAGCCTGTTTAACATGGAGGTTAATGAGAAACTGCTCTGTTATGAAACCTGCCCCTAGTGGACACTCAGAGAACTGCAGTTTTTGTCACTGCCTGATCGGATCAACCAGGAGGTCGCTGTGGGCGGGGCTTGGTTTGTAAAGGCCGCACAACCTTTATGCGCGTGCTTCGTCTCTTCTTCTCTTTTTCTTTTTTGGGTGTATTGCTGCGGCAGAGTTACAGCGCCACATACAGGCCTGGCATGGGTACTACAGCGGTTTTAACCGTTTAATGTAGATATTTCCAGAGACAACGCTGTGTTTGCGTAAAACATTTTAAGAACGACGGGGAAAAAAGATTGTTCTGGGACGCGTGGACTTCTTCAGATACGCACACACCTGCAGAGGGCGCTCGAACCCGTGTGTACCTCTGAAAATACAACGACATCTGCAGTTAAGATAAACGATGTAGAGTTAACGCTCTCTCTCTCTCTCGCAGGCACCCACGTGATGGAGGGCTCCGGGAAGATACTGGTCACCGCTGTAGGTGTGAACTCTCAGACTGGAATCATCTTCACGCTGCTCGGCGCCGGCGAGGACGGTGACGGCGAAGACAAGGCGGAGAAAAAGGAGAAGAAAGAGAAGAAGGACAAGAAAAGTGAGTTCAGAATATGACAACTAATCGGTCGGTGCGTCTGCAAGATCTGGAACCAAAGGATCAATTTACAGAGACGGCTTTTTCCTTTATTTGGTTAAAAAATTTAGGTTTAATTTAGTTTTATTTCACGTGTAAACAATATAAAATAATGATAACACGTAAAAGTACAACTGTGGGTGCAGCAGAAACCAGAAAACCACACCCTAAAAACATGTGACAAAACAACTATTTCAAGCAACAAAACTAGAATTTTAAGCAACAAAACAACAATTTTAAGCAACAAAACAACAATTTCAAGCAACAAAACAGGAATTTTAAGCAACAAAACAACAATTTTAAGCAACAAAACAACAATTTCAAGCAACAAAACAGGAATTTTAAGCAAAAAAACAACAATTTCAAGCAACAAAACAACAATTTTAAGCAACAAAACAACTATTTTAAGCAACAAAACAACAATTTCAAGCAACAAAACAACAATTTCAAGCAACAAAACAGGAATTTTAAGCAACAAAACAACAATTTCAAGCAACAAAACAACAATTTTAAGCAACAAAACAACTATTTTAAGCAACAAAACAACAATTTCAAGCAACAAAACAACAATTTCAAGCAACAAAACAACAATTTCAAGCAACAAAACAACAATTTCAACAAAACAACAATGTTAAGCAACAAAACAACAATTTAAGCAACAAAACAACAATTTCAAGCAACAAAACAACAATTTAAAGCAACAAAACAACAATTTTAAGCAACAAAACAACAATTTCAAGCAACAAAACAACAATTTCAAGCAACAAAACAACAATTTCAAGCAACAAAACAACAATTTTAAGCAACAAAACAACAATTTCAAGCAACAAAACAACAATTTAAGCTGTCAAAACAACAATTTCAAGCAACAAAACAACAATTTTAAGCAACAAAACAACAATTTCAAGCAACAAAACAACAATTTTAAGCAACAAAACAACAATTTTAAGCAACAAAACAACAATTTTAAGCAAAAAAAAAATTTTAAGCAACAAAACAACAATTTCAAGCAACAAAACAACAATTTTCAAGCAACAAAACAACAATTTAAAGCAACAAAACAACAATTTTAAGCAACAAAACAACAATTTTAAGCCGTCAAAACAAGAACTTTAACCAACAAAACAACAATTTTCACCGTGTTAACCCGAGCTAATCACTGTTAGCCCCGCCCGGCTGTTACAATACAACAATACAAAAATAATCAAAAACCAAATGCAAAACAATCCAATACATATGTTCAAATACGTAACTAAGCGTAGGGCGTACACGTGGGGTTAAAGTTAAATAGCAAATATCATGTTTTTTTTGTTGTTCTTTTAATGTTTTGTTAATGTTTGGTTCTGTATCTTTAAGTAATGGCTGCTGCATGTTTTTCCTCTACAGGTAAAAAAGACGACAAAGGAAAGAAAGGTGAGCATCTGCTTCAGGTCTGTGCGTGACTGCGTAAAACTCTGAGTGGATGGTTTTTTAATAATAATAGTGCTACAGGCCAGTATCGGTTCAGTATAAGAATAATAAATAGCACTGATATGGAGCTTTTCTGGAGCTCGACGTCGCTTTTACAAAACAAAACACCTCAACTTTATTTCTAGACGTATATCCAGGTAGGGAATGAGTCCTGACCCCAAGTGAAGGAGTTCAAGTCCCTCGGGATCTTGTTCACGAGTGAGGGGACGATGGAGCGTGAGTTTGGCCGCAGAATCGGAGCAGCGGGGGCGGAGCTGCAGTCGCTCTACCGCACCGTTGTGACCAAAAGAGAGCTGAGGAAGGCAAAGCTCTGGATCTACCGGTTAATCTTGGTTCCTACCCTCACCTGTGGTCATGAAAGCTGGGTCAGGACCCAAAGAACCAGGTCCAGGTCCAAGCGTGTGAAATGTGTTTCCTCAGGAGGGGGGCTGGAGTCTCCCTTAGAGAGAGGGGGAGAAGTTCAGCATCCGTGAGGAACTCGGAGTAGAGCCGCTGCTCCTTTGTGTTGAAAGGAGCCAGTTGAGGTGGTTCAGGATCATGTGGTAAGGATGAACCCTGGGCGCCTCCCTAGGGAGGTGTTCCAGGCACGTCCAGCTGGGAGGAGGCCTCGGGGTCAAAGCTCCCTCCTCTGCACACACTCTCACCGTGGTTTCAAGGCTGAGAGACAAGCACCTACTGTGTGCATAATACATGAAAATTACAATAAACACAGGCGACACGGTGGTCAGCACTGTCGCCTCACAACAAGAGGGTTCCTGGTTCGAATCCCGGCTGGGGCCCTCCTGTGTGGAGTTTGCATGTTGTCCCCGTGTCTGCGTGGGTTTTCTCCGGGTTCTCCGGTTTCCTCCCACAGTCCAAAGACGTGCAGGTGTTCGGTTCATTGATGACTCTAAATCACCCGTAGGTGTGAATCGTTGTCTGTCTCTGTTCGTCTCTATGTGTCCTGTGATAGACTGGCGTCCTGTCCAGGGTGGACCCCGCCTCACGCTCGATGTCAGCTGGGCCCCCCGCAACCCCAAGTATACATGTATAACACCTAATGTTCTACTTTTAACCACTATAACAATCAGCATATGTGCTTCAACACTTCTGTGTTTGGGTTTGGATCAGTCATTAAAAATGTTCTGATCAGACCGGTCAAAGAGAGCCAGACGCCCGGTCTCTTGTGTCCCTGCGGTGCCACGCGGGCCGGTGTGAGTCTCTGCGGCCTGAGCAGCAGCAGCAGGTGCTCCTCCTGACTCTGGTGATGGTGATTAGGACCAAGCAGATTATCGGCCTTAAGCTCGGCAGCTGCTTTCTTCTCCTGCCTGCTGCTGCCTGCCTGTCCACGAATAACCTCAGCACTGAGCTGGGATCAGCGTGCTCACACACACACACACACACACACACACACACACACACACACACACACACACACACATATGGAAACAAACACACACACACACACACACACGCACACGGAAACAATCACACACCTGAAGATTCCCTAACTCTGTCACAGAGCTGCAGCGGCTGTGTTTGTAGTGACGTTTGTTTCCACCATATTTCTACTTTACTACGTTGTTTCTATTTTTGGTAATTTTCTGTCCATTTTTAGTTGTTTTGTATGTCTTTGTTATTGTTTTGCATCTATTTTTTAGTCATTTTGCATCATTTTGTGTTGGTTTTGCATCTAATTTGAGTCATTTAGCATCTTTTTGTGTTGGTTTTGCATCTAATTTGAGTCATTTAGCATCATTTTGTGTTGGTTTTGCATCTAATTTGAGTCATTTAGCATCTTTTTGTGGTGGTTTTGCATTTATTTTTTAGACATTTTGCATCTTTTTGGGGTGGTTTTGAGTCTATTTTTAGTCGTTTTGCATCTATACACTGATGTTATGTTCAGACATGTTAGCTTTGATGTTGACATGTGTGTCCATGTGTGACGGACAAGAGGACAGTATGACATCACGGCGTCATCATCCTCCTCAAGTCCTGCTGTGTGTGATTCATAAGTGCACCAAGTGTTCATTAAGGAAGATATAACATACTGTAGTGTTTGACTGGATGAGACGTTTTTGTAGAATTGATAATAGTAAAATTAGTCAAATTAATTAAAATTTTACTGATCTCTTTAAAGGCCCTTTAACCGTCCCATAGTCGAGGCTCAAAATCACCAAGTATACACAAAACGACCAAAAATCACCACAAAAAGACCAAAAAATAACTACATAGAGACAAAAATGATGACAAAGACGCAAAATGATTCAAACTAGATGTAAATGACCACAAAGAGAACCAAAACGACAACATTGAAACGTAAAATGTCTTAAAATAGAAGCGAATCCACTGCAAAAAAAGATGCAAAATGTCTAAAAAAAGGTACAAAACAATCACAAATACATAAAAATAATCAAAAAATGGACGTAAAATGACCACAAAGAGACGAAAAATTACTATAGGGATGCAAAACTACTACAAGGAGATGCAAAATATCTGAAAATAGATGCAAAACCACCACTAAAAGATGCAAAATGTCTAAAAAAAGATGCAAAACAATCACAAATACATAAAAAATAATGTAAAAATGGACGTAAAATGACCACAAAGACACAGAAAATTACTAAAGGGATGCAAAACCACTACAAAAAGATGCAAAATGACCAAAAAAAAGAGAAGATTAATAGTTTATTGAGAGAGTTCATTTGAGAATGGATGCCAGTCCGTTATAATTACTCTTGGCTTGCTTTGAAATGTAACATATATTACTGACTTCCTGTTTCCTCCGTAGGAAAAAACAAGGATGGAGCCACGGTGGAGATGCAGCCACTCAACGAGGACGGAGAACCAGAGAAGAAGAAGAAACTACCAAAGAAGGACAAGTCGGTCCTCCAGGGGAAGCTGACCAAGCTGGCCGTGCAGATCGGCAAAGCAGGTACGAACGTGGCGACGTAGACGACTTCCACCACGATCTGGTGGACAGGAAACAAACTCCACCTACGCTGCTGGAAACTTGTACCGAGAAGGAGTCGTGGTGGAGAGGAAGACACGGTCCGACATTTGATATCCAGGAATTTGCGTTATAGACACCGCTAAGGTCGTAACCTGACTCATCTTTGGAAACTGATTGGTTAGAGGGAAGGTGCTTTCAAAACATACCTGGTAGGTGATTGGATGAACCATCTGTCAATCAAACTCTTGCTTAAGTCACCAAACGAGGAGAGAAAACACGTTAACCATCAAGAAAATGAAGAAAAAACTCTCCAGTTCTGATAAAACTGATGCTATTGCAGCGTCTGAGCTAACCTCTCCATTGTTGTTGTTTTGAACGGGCGGTTGTTGTCTTGTGTCATTGTCTCGTATCGTCGTCTTGTGTCGTCGTCTCGTATCAGGACACTGATTGGCTGTCTCACTTTCAATCACAAACACATAACTCAAAGCCTGACAAGATGGATTTCCGCATGACATTTCGGGATTATCGCGTGATCTCGTGTTATCGCGAGAAATCAGCTGCTGTGCGAGGTAACCACCGACTATCCCTGTAACACAACTGAGCACCTTCACCTAACACGGTGCAGTCCTACACCAGGTTTGCACTAAGCCCCCGACCACAACGACTTCCTGGTTAATCCAATAAGGAAGTGCCAAAAAATGTGTGTCCACTAGGGGCAGGTTTCATTAATAATGTTGCCGTTTCACATCATAATTAAACCTGTTTAAGGCCTGGTACAAAAAAACATTCTAGTCTGTGTGTTTAGGTCATATCTCCATGACAACACTGAGGGGGGGGGGTAGTTTTAATTTTATTGGAGGTTAAAGTTTATGAATAATTAGGGGCGTGGCCTCTTGAGTGACAGCGAGCCTCTGGCCCTCACTTCTCCTCGGAGGTAAACGTCAGCCAGATGGACGTATCTCCCTCCCCCCAACGTCACATACATGACCTGGAGTCAAAGTCTGACAAGATGGAGACTCCCGTAGGCGAGGACGATTAGATCAAGTTGAGAGAACGGACCTCAATGGAGAGGCTACGTCCATTTTTTAGTCTATGGTTTTCACCTTATCTTTTTAGCCTTATGGGCTGGATATTGTCAAGAACTTCAGGTTTGTAACGCGAATCACACTCCGGCCATAGAGTGGCGAAATTCCGCCTTTGTATTTCTGGTACATGGGACCTCAAGGTTATGACGTAACGCCACATACTCGACACAACATGTAGTCTTTCCCATTGTGTTTACTCTACAGCCTTAAACTGAACAATTGCACAATAAACGCTCAAACTCTTGACATGAAAAATGACAATTCACAAACTACTTATTTCTAATTCGGGGCATATAACCACTGGGACCAGCAAATAATTACATCATCTGCATTGAGACCCATTCATTTTTTGCGATCTCAGAGGTCCTGAGGGGGTCTAGTGGAAAGGGTGGGACTTCGCCACTCTTATCCACCCCGAGTTGTAACTGGGGTCAACTCAGCGTGACCCCTTGGCGTGGGGTGACATGTATTCTGATCATGAACTGAACTAACGCTGTCTGTCTCTGTCTTCAGGTCTGTTCATGTCGTCTCTCACCGTCCTCATCCTCATCACTCGCTTCCTGATCGACACGTTCTGGATTCAGGGGGTCCCCTGGGCCACCGAGTGCCTGCCCATCTACATTCAGTTCCTGGTGAAGTTCTTCATTATCGGCGTCACGGTGCTGGTGGTGGCTGTGCCTGAAGGTCTCCCTCTGGCCGTCACCATCTCCCTGGCCTATTCAGTCAAGGTTTGTCTGTGTCTAGAGCGTTAACACATCCCGTCGCTGAATATACAATCTTTTCCCGTTTGACCCTCCGGACAATCCTGGATCTTTTCATTATGTAAATGTTTTTTTAGCGTAACGTAACGCTGCTTTCCTCTCCTGTCAGAAAATGATGAAGGACAACAACCTGGTCCGCCACCTGGACGCCTGCGAGACCATGGGCAACGCCACGGCCATCTGCTCCGACAAAACGGGCACGCTCACCATGAACCGCATGACGGTGGTTCAGTCCTTCGTGGCGGCGCGCTTTTACAAGACGGTGCCGACACAACCCGACCTGATCCCCGCGAATGTCATGGACTTGCTCGTCCAGGGCATCGGGGTCAACTGCGCGTATACCACCAAGATTATGGTGAGCAGTAAAAATAGCCGTCCATTCAGGAGGCTCTGTGAGTTAAGCGTTTGGCCGAGAGAGCAGGTTGGTTTTTGGAGATCTGCCACAGCAGCTCAGGACTCATCTGAGCCTCCTGGATTCACAGATATACATGATACTAGGGATGGGTGTGAGTAATCAATTACTCCATTACTCGCCGTTATGAGGAGTTAATGAGGGAACTCGATCTATTATCAGTTATTTAGACCACACCTCCTCACTTCACTGCAAGCTAAATGGAGCTAAATGACCAAGTAAGGTACGACCAGATGAGTCTCTGAGGTAATGAGTGTGTCTGATGCACTAAAAGCATGGATGGATTACTAAACAGGTCCAGGGGCCCTGACTCATGACATGTTGCTGAAAGAAGCAGAAAAGGATCTCAAAGAGATGCTTAATGACCACCAAGTATACACAAAACGATAAAAAATGACCAAAGATGACGACAAAGACAGGCAAAATCATTAAAAATAGATGTAAAACGACCAGAGAGAGACAAGATGATGACATAGAAACATAAAATGTCTACAAATAGATGCAAAACCACCACAACAAGATGCAAAATGTCTCAAAATAGATGCAAAACAATCACAAAAGATGCAAATTGTCTATAAATAGATGCAAAATCACCACAAAAATATTCAAAATGACTAAAAATAGATGCAAAACCACTACACCAAGATGCTTAATGTCCAAAAGAGATGCAAAACCACAACAAAAATATTCAAAATGACTTAAAATTGATGCAAAACAATCACAAAAGATGCAAAATGACTAAAAATAGATGCAAAACCACCACAAAAATATTCAAAATGACTTAAAATTGATGCCAAACCACCACAAAAAGATGCAAGACAATTACAGAGACACCTAAAAATGGACCCTAAATGAGCACAAAGAGAAACAAAATGACCACAAAACGACTATAATAGTGAACTCTCTGAGTTTGGGAGTCTTGTTCCCACGTACATGTCTGTGCCCAGGGGCCCGTTGACTCATCATCCGTCCGTTCGCTGCGAGTCCGAGACTGTACGGCTGCTTTTCAGAAGCATGTTTTTCTAAAAATAGATTTCCCTCTCTGAGAAATCGATCTCCCCTCGCGTCATTAATGCGCTCACTCCATCTGTGAAAACATGACTCACGCCCATCCCTGCATGATACAGCATTGTTTGATTAGACTGCTGGTTGTTTAACAGTGGCTCCTAACCTGGTGTTTGCAAGAATAGACACAAAAACATTTATTTATTTAGGTTTTTTCTCAAATCTTTGCTTTTTTCTTGTGTTGTGCCCTCAGTTCACAGACATAAAGATAAAGGGTCATTTGCTGAGACGGTGAAAAATGTTCATTACAGCTTCTAAAAGGCCAAAGATGATGAAATGTCTTGTTTTGTCTGAGTCACCGTCCGAATCCCAAAGATAAAAATCTTCACAATTTAAAGGCAATATTTGGTATTTGAGCTTTTTACCACTTTGACTTAATGATTGCCAAATAGCTTCCTAATGAATTAGCTCCCATATTGTTTCAGTACATATACCTGGAACACTGTTTACACCTTTAGTGTTTGTTGTTTGTCAGTAAATGTAATGTAAAGCAGCAGATTTGTGATTAAAGACTAAAACATCTGCTGTGATCGAACGTTCTGCAGCCTCCAGAGAAGGACGGCGGTCTGGCTCGCCAGGTGGGAAACAAGACTGAATGTGCCTTATTGGGATTCTCCGTTGACCTGCGCCGGGACTACCAGACCGTCCGCAACCAATTCCCAGAAGAGAAACTGTTCAAGGTCTACACCTTCAACTCCGTGAGGAAGTCCATGAGCACCGTGCTGAAGAACCATGATGGCAGCTATCGAATGTTCAGCAAGGGGGCCTCTGAGATCCTGCTCAAGAAGTAGGTTTCCTGCTGCTGCCGCCGCTCACGCGTCTCTGAACTCGGTTACATGACGATCCTGTGACTCTTCTCTGCGGTTCCAGGTGCTGTAAGATCCTGACGGCCGACGGCAGCCCCAAAAACTTCAACCCGCGCGACCGAAACGACCTGGTGAAGAAGGTGGTTGAGCCGATGGCGTCGGAGGGCCTGAGGACCATCTGCCTCGCCTACAGAGACTTCCCGGTCGCTGACGGAGAGCCCGACTGGGAAGACGAGGCCAACATCGTCACCAGCCTCACCTGCATCGCCGTGGTCGGCATCGAGGACCCTGTACGACCGGAGGTACGTCAAAACCATTTCTACATCAAAGAGACCCCAGAACCCAAAGAGAGGGTTTTGACAGAAATTCAACGTTTTCTTCTTCTGTTGTTCTTGTCCTCAGGTACCAGACGCCATCAGAAAGTGCCAGCGGGCCGGGATCACAGTCCGCATGGTGACGGGAGACAACATCAATACCGCCCGGGCCATCGCCTCCAAATGCGGCATCCTGCAACTCGGAGACGACTTCCTGTGTATGGAGGGCAAAGAGTTCAACCGACGGATCCGCAACGAGCTGGGAGAGGTCAGACGAACACACACTGGACCATAAAGACTTAGGGCGCACTCACACTGTCCTTCTGTACCGGGCCAAAACCGTTTTTTCAGCTAAAGCCTAGTACGTGTAAGCAGTGTGAGTGCACCCGTTCCGCGCATAACTGCGGACAGCGGGCCGTCCACGGCCCATTTGAAAGAGGTGGGCTTTAGCAGAGCCGTTTGCACATGTACAAGCACGAGCGTGTGCATGTGTACGAGCGCGAGCACGAGCCCTACGGCGGTAGCGGTATGTGCGCCTGTTCGGACATAGAAAATAGAAGGACGGACCATGCGCGGACATTTAACAACAACAACAATGGCGGTGAAAGGTTCACGTTGGTGTGATGCGGAGGTGGAGTGTTTACTGCAGATTTGGTCGATGAAAAGATTCAAAAACAGTCGACAAGACGCACAAAAACTCTGAGGTCTACGGAAAGATCTGGAAACAAAGCCACACACACGCGATCAATGCGTGTGACGTGTTACGGCGTGATGACGTATGGACAGCTAGAAGCATTTGCGCGAGGCCCAGGTAGTGTGAGTACAAATGGGGCTGGGACGCGGGGGGAAAGGGAGGGGGGGCAAGTACCCTAAAGCCCGGGGCGCGGTGCGGAAGGACAGTGTGAGTGCGCCCTTAATGATTTAAAGAACCCGTGACATTTCTTCTAGCTCCAAACTCACGTCAACCTCACAGTTTTAGCTCCTACTGGCAAGTTTTTTGTTGTTAATTAGCTTCTTAATTAAAGAGGGACTGTTTTATTTGAACAGTTTCTCGCGGCTTAAAAGGTAGAGATATCTAGATTCTGAAACGTCTGAAAACAGATGATTTAAGGGGACGCTTTAGTCTGGAAGACATGTTAAATAAATGTTTTGCAACTTACTGTCTTTCTCTCTCTCTGTGCAGATTGAACAGGAGCGTATTGATAAGATTTGGCCAAAGCTGAGAGTCCTCGCCAGATCGTCTCCGACGGACAAACACACTCTGGTCAAAGGTTAGAAACACTTTTACCAAGTCTTCTAAAGAGGGCTGGGGGAGACAGACAGACGGACAGGAAAGGGTATTTCATCTCATCTCATCTTCAGCCTCTTATCCGGGGTCGGGTCTCGGGGGCAGCAGCTTTAGCAGGGGACCCCAAACTTCCCTTTCCCGGGCCACATTAACCAGCTCTAACTGGGGGATCCTGAGGCGTTCCCAGGCCAGTGTGGAGATCTAATCTCTCCACCTGGTCCTGGGTCTTCCCCGAGGCCTCCTCCCAGCTGGACGTGCCTGGAACACCTCCCTAGGGAGGCGCCCAGGGTTCATCCTTACCAGATGATCCTGAACCACCTCAACTGGCTCCTTTCAACACAAAGGAGCAGCGGCTCTACTCCGAGTTCCTCACGGATGCTGAACTTGTGCAGCACAATTTATACATGAGGCAGTTTCTGGTACTTTACATACGTGGAAACATCCAAATGAATAGAAAGCAAACTGTAGACGAGTAAACGAAGGCAAACGTGAGCGTAAAATGAAAACAAAGACATAATAGTGATGAAAAAGCAGAGTTTTAGCTGTTTTTTAAAGGATGTTTGTCTGTTTTTGTCGTCTCAGGAATCATCGACAGCACCGTGCTGGAGCAGAGGCAGGTGGTGGCGGTCACCGGGGACGGAACCAACGACGGGCCCGCCCTCAAGAAAGCGGACGTCGGCTTCGCCATGGTAATGATTGATGCCGTTATCATCATGCTGCTTTCGTAACATCTTGTTCATACGAGCTGATCGGACTTCTGTATTTCTGCACAGCTGCAGATCAAGATGAAGCTACACTATATTATTAGTATAATACTATTTGTAGGGTTATTTCCCAGTGTCTGCGTAGAATTGACTCCGACACGTGTTATTCAAACATTTCCAATAACTCCAGAACGTCGCTAAATCCAAAAGTTTACATTTTTAGAAAAAAAGATAAAAAAATGTTGCTTTATCTAACAAAATATTTTGCGTTAATCAATATTTGTTGTTCAAAAACATCATTTTTTTTACTTACATCAATCAAGCAGCACTATAAATGACATTGATATAACCACAATAATAAAACTTATTATATTAGATTCATTTTTCAAAGATTATATTATGTATTTACGTTAAGGGCAGTAGCTATAACCCTAATGCTGTGTTCTGCAGGGCATCGCAGGGACGGATGTGGCTAAGGAGGCGTCCGACATCATCCTGACAGACGACAACTTCAGCAGCATCGTAAAGGCCGTGATGTGGGGCAGGAACGTCTACGACAGCATCTCCAAGTTCCTGCAGTTCCAGCTCACCGTCAACGTGGTCGCCGTCATCGTGGCTTTTACCGGCGCCTGCATCACCCAGGTGAGAGCCGCCAGACTCCGCTTCTGCACACAATAGCGAAGTAAAGTTATTTCACCTGGACATTTAACGTCATCGAGAAATACTTGAGGTTTGGAACAAGGTCTTCAGAAGCTTTGCGGTTTCTGTTAAAGTCCAGTTCAGACCAATGAGTCACCGTGTATCCTCTCCATACTAACGACTCTCTGTACTTCCGTTCTAATTTCGGACTTTTCAGGCTTTTTTTCATAGCTGGATTAAATTTGCAGCATCATGAAACATAAATGAGGGCAGAGATAGTGAGATACTTGATAACAGCGGCATTAATATTTGTGATGAAACGCTGTTTAATTTCTCCGATTCACTGCTTTGTTCTTGATAATGGCGCTCCCTCTCTTCATTTATACTCTAGTCTCCTTTTTCTTTCTCCGTCTTTCGCACTTGTTGAGCCTCCGTCCAAAACCACCATTTCAACCAGCTGTTACAGTTTGTAACTGACTTGACCAGCGGACTTTGCCATCAGCTGATTAGCTGTTGAAAAAAGTGACTTATGTAAAGAAACACAGCTTCCGGAGACTTGTTTACAGTGCTGCAACGTTTACCTGCAACGGTCCTACAACGGTTTTGCCAGGTCGCAAATCTGTGGTGTGAAGTTTACTTTACTGTAACAAAAATGATCAGCATCTGCGAATTAATACAAATACACTAGTAAATACATGTTATACAAAGTTGTGTTCTTTACTCAAGGAAAACCAGACTTCTTCTTAAAGTTTAAAAAGTTAGTTATGAAAACAGCGAATAATTTTCCGCTTGGCCAAGGGGTCTTCATTCATTCATCTTCAACTGCTTATTACGGGGGGGGGGGGGGCTGGAGCCGATCCCAGCTGACATCGGGCGTGAGGCGGGGTCCACCCTGGACGGGACGCCAGTCTATCGCCCTACGGGCAATTTTAGAGTAATCAATTAACCTTACACTTGCATGTCTTTGAATTGTGGGAGGAAAACCGAAGTACCCGGAGCGAACCTGGAACCTTCTTGCTGTGAGGCGACAGTGCTAACCACTACACCACCGTGTAGCCCCCAAGGGGTCTTGTGCATCAGAATTCGCAGTTAGCGGAGTGCTAGCTCTCTGTAAACACCTCAGACAAAAGAGCCCAGAGCCTCGCATGTGCAATGTAATCATACAGTCTTGGCTTGTTGCCTTACAGTGAGATACTTGTTGGGTCATCCCTAGTTTACATTAAGGACCGTCCATCCCACACGCACATTCTTTCGCACGCAATCGCTCCAACCAGCCGCTCATTACTGTAGAGAGAAATACCTCCTTCCTCAGGTGACGCTATCAACTCTCAGGGCGCACTCACACTGTCCTTCCGCACCGTCCACGGCCCGCCTGAGAGAGGTGGGCTTTTGTAGAGTGCGTTTGCACATGTACGAGCACGAGCAGCATGCCTACGGCGGTTCTGAGGTCATTTCTGTGCGCCTGTTGGGACGTAGAAAATAGAAGGAGGGACCATGCGCGGACATTTAACAACAACAACAATGGCGGTGAAAGGTTCACGTTGGTGTGATGCGGAGGTGGAGTGTTTACTGCAGATTTGGTCGCTGAAAATATTCAAAAACAGTCGACAAGACGCACAAAAACTCAGAGGTCTACGGAAAGAACTGGAAACAAAGCCACGCATCGCCATGACGTCATCAATGCGTGTGATGTGTTACGGCGTGATGACGTATAGGCAGCAAGAAGCATTCTCCGAGGCCCAGGTAGTGTGAGTACAAACGGGCCTGGAGGGGGGACAAGGACCCTAAAGCACGGGGCGCGGTGCGGAAGGACAGTGTGAGTGCGCCCTCACATTCCTTCAGTATCAGATTTCTTGGACCCATGTTATTGTTTTTCTGCCTAACCTGAGGTCGGCTTTAACGTTCCTTCATTGGGTCATCTGTGTTAGGTTGCTAATTATGTGTTATTCATGTTTTAAATCTCCGCAACAACCAGGATACCCTCTAAAAACAGTCAACGTAGACGATCATTTCAGTCTAAAGGTGTTTGAATCTCCGGGTCTTTCTTCCCCAGGACTCTCCTCTTAAAGCCGTGCAGATGTTGTGGGTCAACCTCATCATGGACACCTTCGCTTCACTGGCGCTCGCCACCGAGCCGCCGACCGAGGCGCTGCTGCTCAGGAACCCGTACGGTCGCAACAAGCCGCTCATTTCCCGCACCATGATGAAGAACATCCTGGGGCACGCCGTCTACCAGCTGACCGTAATCTTCCTTCTGCTCTTCATTGGTCAGTGAACGCATCACATTCATAAACAATGCAATTTAATGGAAACCGTGGCGGCGATTGTGTTGATTTCTGCACCTCCCTCCCTCCTGCAGGTGAGACTATGTTCGACATCGACAGCGGGAGGAACGCCCCCCTCCACGCGCCGCCCTCCGAGCACTACACCATCGTGTTCAACACATTCGTCCTGATGCAGATCTTCAACGAGCTCAATGCCCGCAAGATCCACGGCGAGAGGAACGTGTTTGACGGCGTCTTCAAAAACCCCATCTTCTGCTCCATCCTCCTGGGAACCTTCGTCATACAGGTGACCGGCGAGGGGCCGACGAGGAAACGCCGTGATGAAAGTGATCAAAAAAGATTCCTCTGTGTGTGATGTCGTCTCTACTATTCCTCCCGTAGATCGTCATCGTGCAGTTTGGCGGCAAACCGTTCAGCTGTGTGAGTCTGACGGTGGAGCAGTGGCTGTGGTGCATCTTGCTGGGTCTCAGCAGCCTCCTGTGGGGACAGGTGAGACACTTTCTGACATTGTTTTGACAGGGGTAGTTAGAAACACAGGTGTGGCTGCCCCTCGTGGCCCAATTGCGGAAAAACGTATGCTACAGTAGTCTCTACGAGCCAAAATGCGTGCTAAAGTATCCCAAAATGCATGGTAAAGTGCCCTCTAGGAGCCAAATTATGTGCTAAAGTATCCTCTTGGAGCCAACTTGCGTGGTTAAGTGCCCTCTTGGAGCCAATACAAGTGCTAAAGTGCCCTTTAAGAGCCAAAATGCATGCTAACGTGCCCTCTAGGAGCTAAATTGTGTGCTAAAGTGCCCTCTAGGAGCCAAAACATGTGCTAAAGTGCCCTCTAGGAGCCAAATTGCATGCTAAAGTGCCCTCTAGGAGCCAAAATGCATGCTTAAGTGCTCTCTAGGAGACAAAACGTGTCCTAAAGTGCCCTCTTGGATCCAAAATGCATGCTAACGTGCCCTCCTGGAGCCAAACATGAGCTAAAGTGCCCTCTTCAGTAGCAAAGAAGCTCCATATGTCGCGTTTTTTTTCCTTTCGCCCCTGCCCTTCGAAATGTCTGTGCACGCCACTGGTTAGAGATAAAGATTCGGTTCTCTCTGCAGCTGATCGTCATCGTTAGACAAAAAAAATTGGTCTCAAACCTTCAGTAACGTGTTCAGGTCACAGAGGTGTTTAGTCTGATGCCGTTTGTGTCGGTTCCCCTCCTCTCAGCTGGTGTCCAGCGTCCCCACCAGCTGGCTGAAGTTCCTGAAGACGGCGGGTCACGGCACGCAGCAGGAGGAGATCCCCGAGGAGGAGATGGAGGAGATGGAGGACCAGGACGAGATCGACCACGCCGAGATGGAGCTGAAGAGGGGCCAGGTGCTCTGGTGCCGCGGCCTCAACCGCATCCAGACGCAGGTACGGTTATTTACTATTCTAACGACGGTGTTCACTCCGCAAGTAGAGACTTTAACTCATGACTGTCTTTCTCTGGTCTTCCAGATTCGCGTGGTGAACGCCTTCAGAGACAGCGTGTCTCCCTACGAAGGTCTGGAGACGGCCGAGGCGCGCAGCTCCATCCACAGCTTCATGAGCCACCCGGAGTTCCGCATGGAGGACTCGGTGAACCAGATCCCCCTGATCGACGAGGTGGAGTGCGAGGACGACCCCCCGACCAAACGAAACTTCATCATCCTCCCGCCGCCGCTCAGCGGGCTCGCCACCCCGGCCTCGCCCAACCAGAACAACAACGCCATGGAACGAATCAACGCGCTGCCCGGCCTGATCACGCCCAACTCCGCGGGGCTGCCGCAGTGTCCCGGGAGCCCCCTGCACAGCCTGGAGACCTCGCTCTAAAGCCCCGCCCACGGACCTGACCACTTCCTGCCGCGATGGTCCGTTTGTACTGTTTTTTTTTGTCGTTGTTGTCGCGGGCCAGAGTTCTTGGTTCTTCCGAGAGAACGAAAAACAAAATATTTTTTAAAAAACAGACTCGCAGAAATGTACCCAGGTGTTTTCGTGGTTGTGTGCTGAGCGGCTGCGGCGGCGGCGGCGGGTTCACACGGACTGATGTTTCCTTTCTTTACTTTAATAGACATGAACTCTGCAGTTGTTGTTTAGGAGAAGAGTGTTCGTGAGGTGATCGACCAATAACCATTGATGTAAATATTGATGTTTGTGTTTAGACGTAGCCGGAGCCGATTCCAGCCGACGGCGCCGAGTTCAGGTTCGTTTTGTTGTTGAAGTTAAACTTTTAAGGATCAGCGACTGAAGTGTTTAGAGTCAGTTAACGGGGGAGGGGGGGGGGGGGGGGTTCATTCAGAGACGTGTGTTTAGACAGAAAAGTTTTGAGTAAATGTCCTGGGATTTTATTCGTAACGTTTTTGTAAAGAAAAGATTTAGGTTGTTTTTGTCGTTTCAAAAAAGATGTAAAAAACAAAGTTATTAAAAGTTACAAAACGACTTTCCAGAGCGGGATGTTTGTGAAACGCGACAAACACGACAAGAAAGCGCTATTTTACCCTTTTGTCGTCATATCAACCGGCTGAAGCTCCGCCTCCTGCGTGATGAAGTTATGGCATCATCGATCCTTCCTGTTTCTGGCTCCGCCTCCTTTATTACGTCACCACAGGAAGCACCGCAGGACACAGACAAAGAAATAACTCACAGTACGACATTGAGATTATCGTAAAGGTCGTGTACAGACGAAGGGTTTTTCTTAAAGGGATGATGTCGTTTAAGTTTAAACATCCAAGTTAAAACTGACTAAATTACGACGTTAAATGACTGCAAATAGATCCAAAACAACCAAATAAAGATGTTAATTGACCGAAAATAGACCCCAAAATTACCTAAAAGACGTTAAATGACTGCAAATAGACCCAAACGACCAAAAAGAAATGTTAAATGGCTGAAAATAGAACAAAAACGATCAAAAATGTCCAAGAACAGATGTAATTTACTGAAAATAAACCCAGACCGACCAAAAGAAGATGTAAATTGACTGAAAATTGACCCAAATGACTGGAAAAAAACTAAACCGACCACATTGTGAGACACACAGGGGCCAAGAAGAAATACAAAGCATCCAAATGTGATGCAAAACCACCCCAAAAAGATGCAAAATGACTCAAATTGATGCAAAGAAACGACAAAGAGACACACGACCGCCACAAAATGACCACAAAGGAAATGCAAAACCACTTAAAAGAGGCAACAAAAAGACGACAAAGTCACACAAACAACTATGAATGACCCTTAACGACTACAGAGACATAAAACTGCTGAAAGATGTTCACAAAGAGACACAAAGTAACTAAACGTGGACTCTTTGGGGGTCTGTTACATGCAACATCTCCCCCTGGTGGAGGATTTGATCTCCAGCTCACAGATCTGAACACTGACAGTGATCAGATGTGATTTAACGCTTAATAACGATTAAATAAAAGTCAAAGTCAGCTTTACTGTCAATTCTTCACATGAACAAAACATACAAGGAATCAAAATTGTGTTTCTCACTGTCCCATGCGTAGACACGGCAAAGACAAGACACAGTTATTAAGTAAAGTGACACGACGTAAATGATCTAACTGCTGTAGTAACAACAACACACCCTTTCCTGTAGTGTGTCTCATCGCCCTAGGTGATGAGACACACCAGAGTTGTGTCGTCCGCAAACTTGATGAGGTAATTGGTGCTGTAAGTTGGTGTGCAGTTGTGCGTCAATAGGGTGAACAGCAAAGGACCCAGCACGCCGCCGAGTGGGACCCCCGTGCTCAGGGTGATGGTGCTGGAGGTGTTGTTCCCAACACGTACTGCTTGTAAAAGTGGATATTATTACATTCATTTCCTTTATTGGTTAAAGGTCAAGCATGATTTGTACTTCTACACCTGGAGAGACAGAAGCTGGACGTTTCAAAGAAGCACTCAGATATTTTACTCCTGTTTTATATTTTATATTAATCTGAATGATGCAAAGTGACTCATGTTCCCCAAAAAATGTGGTGGACGAGCCCCCAGTAGCTAGCCTGGTAGAGTGGGTGCACCATAGACTGAGTTGCTGTAGTTTTTACCTTTTTAATAAATAAATAAATAAATAAATGTCGTGGACGAGCCCCCAGTAGTCAACTCGGAATGTTTTGTGTCTTTTTCATTTTAAATATTATTGTCAATTAAATTAAAATCAAACAAACAAACAAAAAACGTCCCAACTCGGAGAGATGGGGAAATTCCGAGCTGCACCTGAATGCAGCACAGCCGTTGGACGGACCGTTGACGTTTTGGCGCCCAGTAGACGTGACTGTTTTCTTTCACGTCCGCAGTGAAGATGTAAATACAGACGCTCAGACACCGACGACTTCATTCGCTTGTAACCGAACATCGATCACCATGTCTGGCAGAGGAAAAGGAGGAAAGGGACTCGGGAAAGGAGGCGCCAAGCGTCACCGGAAGGTTCTCCGTGATAACATCCAGGGCATTACCAAACCCGCCATCCGCCGTCTGGCTCGCCGCGGCGGAGTGAAGCGTATCTCCGGCCTGATCTACGAGGAGACCCGCGGTGTGCTGAAGGTGTTCCTGGAGAACGTGATCCGTGACGCCGTCACCTACACCGAGCACGCCAAGAGGAAGACGGTGACCGCCATGGACGTGGTGTACGCGCTGAAGAGGCAGGGCCGCACCCTGTACGGCTTCGGCGGCTAAACCTGATCCCGGTCCCGGTTCTGACCCACTCACCCGAAAAACAACGGCTCTTTTAAGAGCCACACACTTCCTCTAAAGACCGCGATGGTTCAAACTCAGGCTACTTTATATTATAACCGTGTTTCATTGTAATAATATAAAACCACAGTCCATAGGTGACTTGGCTTGGAGCCGGAGGGTCGCTGGTTCGAGGCCCTGTGTGGACCATGAATGAAGAATTACTTTGTTTATCCCACAATGGGAAAATTCAATTTTTTTCACTCTTATTAATCCACACACACACACACACACACACACACACACACACACACACACACACACACACACCTGCACAGACAGGACCTATACATATATATTGAATACATGGGATAGTTGGGGATTCGGTGCCTTGCTCAACAGCCCCTCAGCAGTGCCCAGGAGATGAACTGGCACCTCTCCAGCCACCAGTCCATGCTCCACACAGGGACTTGAACCAGCGACCCTGGCACTGCTGAGATGCTGTTGAGCAAGGCGCCGAACCCCCAACTGCTCGGGGCGCCGGTCACTGGCAGCCCCCTCACTCTAACATCTCTCCTTAATTGCATGTATATAGGTCCTGTCTGTGCATGTGTGTGTATTTCAGGCCTGTGTGTGTGTGTGTGTGTGTGTGTGTGTGTGTGTGTGTGTGTGTGTGTGTGTGTGTGTGTGTGTGTGTGTGTGTGTGTGTGTGTGTGTGTGTGTGTGTGTGTGTGTGTGTGTGTGTGTGTGTGTGTGTGTGTGTGTGTGTGTGTGTGTGTGTGTGTGTGTGTGTGTGTGTGTGTGTGTGTGTGTGTGTGTGTGTGTGTGTGTGTGTGTGTGTGTGTGTGTGTGTGTGTGTGTGTGTAACATGATTAAAAATAAGAGTGAAAATGTAACTTCCATTGCGGGACAAATAAAGTAATTCTTGTTGTTCTAATTTAGCAGTGAGAAAGTTCCCATGAACATTTCAGATTTAACAGTTAAATCTCTAACCTTTGTTTTGTCTCATTTCATTTTGAGTTGTTTGTCCCAATCTTATGTTTAATGGTAGAACCTTAGACTCTTATTTATTCAGTGTGTTTGTAATAAAACCTGTAACACAGCCTCTCATTGGTTTATGTTTTATTTTAATTATAGATTAATTTGACAGTAACAATTTACATACATTCCTATTTATTTGAATCACTTTTATTTAAGGTATTTCTGTTTTTTGAGGTCTTTTCTTACTCACACATGCAACAGTAGTGCTCTTTAATTTTTATTTATACTGTATATAAACTAATATGATTTTACATTTAAAGGAAAGATATTTGATCTCAACATTTAATATTAAAACTGTGTAAATTGTATTTACATGTTCTGTCAGTTAAAATATTCATTATAACACTTTGACGGATGTTTTTGGTTGAACTAAATAATAAATACGGACAAAAACAAACATTAACAGATGCAAATAAACCCATATAATAATGTTTTATACTAATATTCTAAGTTTACCTTCACTATACTCTGAATTATTAATGTAATACTTTACCTAACTTCAGTCTCACTTTCTATTTTAATCATGTTTTATTTTAATGTGACATTACCCAAGTTTAACTTTAGTATATTTTGATTTATTATTATTTTAATACTTTCATTAATTTATGTCTTTACTTGAGGACTGAAAATAAACCCACTCTTATATTTAAATTACATATAAAATATGATTTTATATCTTTAATTTAAATACAGCGATGACCTCGACTGCAGCTGCACGAAGAACACGGTTAAATCACTGATGTTTACACTTTCATCAAACAAATGTGTTTAATTTAACAATGTTACATTTTTAATTTCTCAACACTTCCTCTGTTTTTGTGTTTCCGACCTGGATAGCTTTAAAATTTATTCACTTTTTAATTTGTGTGGTGGTGTTTTTGTAGGTGACAAGATTGCTTAGGTAGACACCGTGCTAACGTTAGCTTTGTTATGCTAATTAAATAGCTGCACTTGCACCACGACTTGCATTATAAGCTAGCCTGCTATCTACGGCACAGACACCGCATGCTAACCTGGAGCAGCGGGAGGATTCGGGCCGTGAGGGTCGGTGTTTTACCGTCTGAGCGTGTTGTTGTGTTGAATATCAGTGTAAATCGTAAACGCTGCCTGCACGCGACTCCACGAGCTAGCGTTTCTTTTATAACTTTATTTCACATCATAGACGGTGAAGTCTCCGCTAGAGACACGGGACTCCCACTCCTGTTTAGCTAGCTACGTGTTCTGTTAGCCTAGCTCCCGGGCGGTGGAGCTAATGTGGCTAATTCTGTAAACGTCACCCAGACGGATGTATACCCCTCCCCCCCAGCGTCACATACACGCCCTTTTTTGGTCAGACTTGAATGAAGATTTCATGTCATTGTGGAAATAAAAGAAACTTTTACGTTATGATTTTCTGACTTTCTCCCTTCTTTCTTTCTTTTTATCGCTCTCTCTCTTTCTTCCACTTTTCTTTTGTTCTTCCTTTTGTCATTATTTCTCTCTCTTTCTTCCTCCGTCTCCCTCCTCTCTTTCTTTGTTCATTCTTCCTTTCTCTCTCTCTCTCTCACTCTATCTCCTCCTTTGTTCTTTTCTCCCTCTCCTTTCTTTCTCTCTTATTTTCTTCCCCTCTCTCTTTCTTCCTCAGTCTCCCTCTTTTTCTTTGTTCTTTTCTTTCTTCCCTCTCTCTCTTTCTCAACATCTCCCCCTTTCTTTCTTTATTTTCTCACTCTCTCTCCCTTCCTCATTTTCTTTCTATCTCTCATTTGTTCTTTTTTCTTTCTTTATCTCTTTCTTCCTCATTTTCTTTATTTCTCTCTCTCTCTCTTTCTGTCTCTTTCGTCTGTTCTTCTTTTCTTTCTCCCTTTCTAGCTCTCATTGTCTCTCTTTCTTTATTTGTTTGTTCTTTTCTCTCTCTCTCTATCTGTTCTCTCTCTTTCTTGTTCTCTCTCTTTCTTTCTCTCTCTTTCTTGTTCTCTCTTTCTCTCTCTCCCTCTCTCTCTCCCTCTCTCTCTTTCTTGTTCTCTCTCTTTCTTGTTCTCTCCCTCTCTCTCTCTCTCTTTCTTGTTCTCCCTCTCTCTTTCTTTCTTGTTCTCTCTCTTTCTTGTTCTCTCCCTCTCTCTCTCTCTTGTTCCCTCTCTCTCCCTCTCTCTCTCTTTCTTGTTCTCCCTCTCTCTCTCTTTCTTGTTCTCTCTCTCTCTTTCTTGTTCTCTCTCTCCCTCCCTCCCTCTCTCTCTCTCTCTCTCCCTCCCTCTCTCTCTCTCTCTCTCTCCCTCTCTTTCTCTCTCTCTCTCCCTCTCTCTCTCTCTCTCTCTCTCTCTCTCTCTCTCTCTCTTTCTCCCTCCCTCTCTCTCTCTCTCTCTCTCTCTCTCTCTCTCTCTCTCCCTCTCTCTCTTTCTCTCTCTCCCTCTCTTTCTCTCTCTCTCTCTCCCTCTCTTTCTCTCTCTCCCTCTCTTTTTCTTTCCCGCCTCTTTGTGGCTGTTTCATTTTGAATTTCCTTCGTCCAATAGTCGATCAGCTCGTGCTCACGTGTCTCCTGCTCTGGACCAATCAGCGCTCTCCTGGCCGGACGGTTCCTGTATAAAGCCGCTGTTCACCGCGGCTCAGCATCTTTCTTTAACCGAACCCGGAGCAGAGAAACCACCATGGCCAGAACCAAGCAGACCGCCCGTAAGTCCACCGGAGGAAAGGCTCCCAGGAAGCAGCTCGCCACCAAGGCTGCCCGTAAGAGCGCCCCGGCCACCGGCGGAGTGAAGAAGCCTCACCGTTACAGGCCCGGTACCGTGGCTCTGAGGGAGATCCGTCGCTACCAGAAGTCCACCGAGCTGCTGATCCGCAAGCTGCCCTTCCAGCGCCTGGTGAGGGAGATCGCCCAGGACTTCAAGACCGACCTGCGCTTCCAGAGCTCCGCCGTCATGGCTCTGCAGGAGTCCAGCGAGGCTTACCTGGTCGGCCTGTTCGAGGACACCAACCTGTGCGCCATCCACGCCAAGAGGGTCACCATCATGCCCAAGGACATCCAGCTGGCCCGCCGCATCCGCGGGGAGAGGGCTTAGAGACCAATCCCCCTTCACAACAACACGGTTCTTTTAAGAGCCACCTAAACACTCTGAGCAACAGTTCCTCCAACTACAGCATATGTTTAATTTATTTTAGCTTTAAAGTTATGTGTTAATGTGATTATTAGCATGAGTTAACTATGTTTCCAAAATATTAACACAACAAATAACAGAAAATACAATATATCAATTAAATGATACATTACCGATTATAATCAATGCATTTAGAAAGCAGTCAACCGTACTTGTACACTTTGGTTAAACTGCTGGTGCACAGAAAATCACAATCATTCAATCAATATCTTAAATGTGTGAATATCTTTATATCACAACAACATTTCTTATTGGTGCACTGTGGCAACCAGTATTTAACTCGCATACATTGGCATGAATGTCAAACAATGTTGCCAAATCATAACTTATTGCTACACTAACACAATAAATAATGACATAAAAATTACAATAATTGATAAAATGGTACATAAACATGTATATATTTAATACAAGTCAAAATAGTTTACAATATATTATCATAAAATGGTATCAAACTATATTTGTTACACCTGCTGGCGCATAGAAAAACAATACAAACATAATTATAAATATAAACACGTTTTTATTGCACTGGGACACAAAGCAACATATTGCAACTTTGTAATCAAACATTCAGCTAAAACAAATATAATCAGATGCCACATTTGTGAGATTATATTAAAGCAGCACAAGATTTAAAAAATTACAGATTAGAAGGAAATCAAAAACGACCTACGTCTTTACACAATCTTATTTACTGATATGTGCAGTTTATTGTATGAAAAGGGTGGATTCAATGTCATGTTAGTAGTTTCCGAGCAGCACTTGAATGCAACATAACGGAATAACGGACTGATGACGGTTTGGCGCCACCCAGGAAAGGGACTGTTCTCTTTTACGTCCGCAAAACCAGATCAGTTACAATGTTCCCATTTACTGCTGCAGATTTCTGCCTTATTGTTTATAGTGTAACGACCTTTTTATATATATTATTGCTACATTTCTACATATTGTTGCTGCATTTGTAGATATTGATAAATGTTTGTGTATAATATTGCTACATTTGTGTATATTGTTGCTACATTTGTGTGTATTATTGCTACATTTGTGTATATTAGTGCTACATTTGTGTGTATTATAGCTACATTTGTACATATTATTGCTACATTTGTGTATATTATTGATACATTTCTACATATTGTTGCTACATTTGTGTATATTATTGCTACATTTGTGTATATTATTGATACATTTCTACATATTATTGCTACATTTGTGTATATTATTGCTACATTTGTACATATTATTGCTACGTTTGTGTATATTATTGATACATTTGTACATATTATTGCTACATTTGTGTATATTATTGCTACATTTGTACATATTATTGCTACGTTTGTGTATATTATTGATACATTTGTACATATTATTGCTACATTTGTGTATATTATTGATACATTTTTGTATATTATTGATACATTTGTACATATTATTGTTACATTTGTGTATATTATTGCTACATTTGTACATATTATTGCTACATTTGTGTATATTGTTGCTACATTTGTACATTTTATTGCTACATTTGTAGATATTATCTAGATCATCCTTTTGATTATGAGGCAACTTCAAGGGCGTAGTACTTAATATTATTGTGTCGTAAAAACCTCACATTTCTGAAGAGTGTCTGTGATGTGTGTGGATGAAATATATTGCAGTAAATTCCCATTTAACATTGTTGTTCACGTTTACATTATTCATGGTTTGTGCACCTTCTCCAAGGTCAAAATCAAGTACTTTCAAGGTCCATTTTCAGGGTTTTCCAGCACATTACAGCTCTTGAATACGTCACATATTTCTACAAATACATACATGTAAAAATCATTTTTAAAAATCATGTTAAAAGACACGTTATGATGCTATAAACCACTGAGATTGTGTCCCGTAAAACCAGAAGGATAAGAATTTAAGTTATATTCTCAAGCTATTTGTTCTTAAAGAATTGTGGAAACAATTTCAGGCATTTTATCCAAAATTCAAGCACTTTTCAAACCTTTATAACACAACATTAATATTAAAGCATTTCATGGATTTCAAGGCTTGTTGATGTGTTTCTGTTGTGTTAATGATGTAAATGTGGATCCAACACACACAAAAGGAAACTTACAGAATAAGAAGGGGAACAGGACCAACAACAATATGAAAATAATAATAAATATACTTCTGATTAAAACAGAAACTTGATATGAGTCTAATTATTAATGACAAAACTGTATTTTTTATGTACACAAATGCAAACAAACCGAAAATAAACCACAATTACAGCAATTTATAACAAACATGGACTTCAAAATAGTTAAACACACTAAAAAAAATAATTTTTTAAAGCCTTACATATGTTTTATTGTTTGTTTCGGTGCCTTTATGGTTATAATTTAGGCTCCTTTTGTTGGTGAATTTTAAAACTGGAGAAAAAAGGCGGCAGTTGACTGACCTGGTTTCTGATTGGACGGTTACAGTTACGCTCGCTCTGGCCAATCAGAGAGCAGCTCAGGAGATAAAAGGCCCGTTCAGGCGCCGTCCCAACATTCTTTTCACTCTCAACGAACAGGAAACATGTCTGGAAGAGGCAAAACCGGAGGCAAGGCCAGAGCAAAGGCGAAGACCCGCTCCTCCCGTGCCGGGCTCCAGTTCCCAGTCGGCCGTGTCCACAGGCATCTGAGGAAGGGCAACTACGCCCAGCGTGTCGGTGCCGGAGCTCCCGTGTACCTGGCGGCGGTGCTCGAGTACCTGACCGCTGAGATCCTGGAGCTGGCTGGAAACGCCGCCCGTGACAACAAGAAGACCAGGATCATCCCCCGGCATCTGCAGCTGGCTGTCCGCAACGACGAGGAGCTCAACAAGCTGCTGGGCGGAGTGACCATCGCTCAGGGCGGCGTGCTGCCCAACATCCAGGCGGTGCTGCTGCCCAAGAAGACCGAGAAGGCCGCGAAGAAGTAAACACCCGGAACCGACTGAGAACAACCAACGGCTCTTTTAAGAGCCACCCACTTCCGCCTGAGAGCACTCCTGATTTACATTACACTCACTGTTTAAACAGCACTTTTATAAGATGTCTTACATATGTAGCTGCTCAATATACTGAAACAACGACAAATGCTAATTATGTAAATGAACTTAGAGCAATTCAGTTTTATTTACAGTGCCAGATCATAACAGTTGTATCTCAGGACACTTTACAGAGTAGGTAAAGACCACACTCTATGACTTATTTATGATTTACAGAGACCCAACAATTCCCCCGTAGAGTACGGTGGCGTTGAAAACCTTCACTATAACAGACAGGAACGTCAGACAGACCCTGCTCTGTGGAGGACGCACATCTGTCTGCACCGGAGAGAGGAAGAGAAGGAGAGAGAGAGAGAGAATCAGAATACTTTATTGATCCCCGGGGGGAAATTCTTTCGTTCCAATGCTCCGTGCACAGTAGAAGCAAGCCATAAAGATGAATAAGTAGAAATAAAATAAAGTAAAGACTCAAATAAAATACAATTAAAATAAATCTAAGTAGCTAATAAATAGCCAATAAAATACAGTACAAATAAATAATAAACAATCAAGTAAACAATCTGAAGTGGGTGTGAAAATACAATCTGAGATATATACACTGTACAATTAGGTTGTTATGGCAAATGAAATGAAATGAGAACAGATATTTATATTTTGTTTTGTTTTGTTTTGAAGTAGTCAAGAGAAGGAGAGAGAGAGAGACAGACAGACACAAGTCCAGAGATGCAAGCAGCCAGCGAGTAACAGTAACTATAATCATATCTATAGTAATGTAAACATGACCCACATGTTATGGCGGTTAACACAGCAGAACAGCAGGAACACGCAAATGCAGGGTGACAGAACGAGGAAATGAAAATAACTATGACAAACATGATCAATGATGAGTTGGGGCAATAGCAGCTACGATACAGCGAGATACACCAGACATACCAATTCCAGCAGAATATTTTAATTCAACAATGTTAAAAACTAAAGGAATTAACTCAGGGAAGGCCCTAAAGCAAGAGATTAAAAGCCCAAAACAATGAAATGTCATTATACAGATTTCATTGCGTCTTCATCTGCTTATCCGGGGGCAGCAGCTTTAGCAGGGGACCCCAAACTTCCCTTTCCCGGGGCCACATTAACCAGCTCTAACTGGGGGATCCTGAGGCGTTCCCAGGCCAGTGTGGAGATCTAATCTCTCCACCTGGTCCTGGGTCTTCCCCGAGGCCTCCTCCCAGCTGGACGTGCCTGGAACACCTCCCTAGGGAGGCGCCCAGGGTTCATCCTTACCAGATGATCCTGAACCACCTCAACTGGCTCCTTTCATTTACAGACTTGTTTTTTTTAAACTGTGCAGTTCAATATGGAAACTACTTTATTTCAGTTTCTTATGTTTATATATTTGTCTATTTTAATAGGACATCCTTATTCTTAACTATATTTACTATTTAAACTTTATGTCTGTATTTAGTCATTTAACTGACAAATGACAGATCCAACTTATGTAAATTATGTTAAAGCAAGAATTGCAAAGAAATAAAGTCAGTAAAGACACTAACATAAAGATGAGGAGCTAATAACAAACATCACTACACAGGCGTGTTTCTTAAATCTGCAGTTTAATATGTGAATGATTTACATTATTTCAGTTCCTTCTGTTTATTTATTGATATATTTATTTTAATGTGACAACAGTTTACTGCAGATGAGGAGCCAGTCCTTTAGCTACAACACAACTGAAACATAATTATATATTTATATTTACTGTGACAGTGAGCGATATATTGCAACTATGGAGCCAATCATTTACCAAAACCAACAATAATGTGACATTATGTTAAAGCAGCTCCAGCAATAAACAAGATTCAAAGAAAAATAAATACAAGTCAACCTGAAGAGCTCCTTATTTTGTTCATGTATTATTGTGCACATATTATCTAAGTATGTGTATGTATTTATATATTTATGATTTCAATGAGTTTACAAACAATAGATATGAATTCACATGTTAAAGCTGCTAAAGAAATGTGCTTTGAAAAAAATATATGTATATAAATGAAAAGCTGGGATCGGCTCCAGCCCCCCGCTACACCAACAGGGACAAGCGGTTGAAGATGAATGAATGAATTAATATATAGTGGATGGGAGCAAAAATAAGTATTATTAATGGATAAAAAGTGCAATATAACCAGGTCAAAGTGGCTGAAGAAATCTCTATACTATGCATAAGTGTTAATACATGTAAATCACCTTTCCGGGAACCGTCACCGTATCGTGGGGGAGAGGTTTGTGTGTCCCTGTGAAACCTGAGGGCTGTGTTGTCTGGAGCCCCGTGCTCCTGGTCTCCCGTGGCAGAGTGGTCTCAGGCGAGGGACCGGACTAAGAACGGTTCACAAAGACTCAATGGATAAACAAGGAAGAGGAAGAGAGACCGGAGGTAGCCTGGGGCCCCCGTCTGGAGCCAGGCCCAGACGGAGGGCCTTGTGATCGGGTTTGCCATGGAGCCTGGCCGGAAAAGTGTCGTGGCACCTCCCCCTTCTTCATCCTGTGGGCCCACCACTCACAGGAGGAACCACTGGGGTCGGGCGGCTGCGGCACGGGTGGCAGTGAAGGTGAAGGGCCTCGACGGACCAGACACGGGCAGCAGAGGCTCTGGGGACGTGGAGCGTCACCTCTCTGTGGGGAAAGGAGCCCGAGCTTGTGCGGGAGGTGGAGCGCTACCAGTTAGATCTGGTGGGGCTCACCTCCACACACAGTCTCGGTTCTGGACCCGTACTCCTGGATAGGGGTTGGACCCTATACTTCTCTGGAGGGGCCCAGGGTGTGAGGCGCCTGGCAGTGTGGGGATACTCACAAACCCCCGGCTGAGCGCCGCAGTGTTAGAGTTCACCCCGGTGGACGAGAGGGTCGCCTCCTTACGCCTGCGGGTGGTGGGGGGAAACTCTGACTGTTGTTTGTGCTGATGCACCGAACAGCAGTTCAGAGTATTCAGCCTTCTTGGAGACCCTGAATGGAGTCCTGCATGGGGCTCCGGTAGGCGACTCCATAGTCCTGCTGGGAGACTTCAACGCCCACGTGGGCAATGATGGAGACACCTGGAGAGGCGTGATCGGGAGGAACGGTCTCCCTGATCTAAATCTGAGCGGTCGTCAGTTATTAGACTTCTGTGCTAGTGTTCGAACATAATGATGGTCATAAGTGTACGTGGTACCAGAGCACCCTAGGCCAAAGGTCGAGGATCCAGTTTGTGATCGTCTCATCTGATCTGAGGCCGTATGTTTTGGACACTCGAGTGAAGAGAAGGGCAGAAATGTCAGAGGATGGGGGAAGATTCTGGACAGACCAGGTAAACCCAAACAAGCAGAGCGGGTGAACTAGGAACGTCTGGAGGAGGCCCCTGTCCCAGAGATCTTCAACTCACACCTCCGGTGGGGCTTTTCTGTGGCTCGACCCTCCCCCCAGCGTTCTCGTGTACAACACATCTCCATCTGCCCTGCCCCCTCTCCTCCTCCTCTACTGATGACATCTGCACCAACCCCCGCCCAACGGTGACTGCAAGCCAGACAAAGAGGCCGCTGCAAAGACTACGTCAGCGAAAGGCTGCAGGACCTGATGGCATCTCACCCAGGATCCTGAAGACCTGCGCCAGCCAGCTGTCGCCTGTAATTGGGCATTTGTACAACCTGAGTCAAGAGAAAGTCCCGGTTCTGTGGAAAAGCTCTTGCTTGGTCCCCAAAAAGTCGAGGCCATCTGACCCAGACGACTACAGACCAGTGGCCCTGACATCTCACAGGATGAAGGTCCTGGAGAGACTGCTCTGGTCTCTGGTCTCTGGTCTCTGGTCTCTGATCTCCGCTGTCGTAGGTACAGATACAGGAAATATTTCCTGCCACATGCCCTGCACATTACAGTCAAACCTATCAGAGCAATACAATCGGAAGCATCTTATCTTTTTTCCCCTTTCGCTTCATGAAAAAAGTGTGTGTGTGTGTGTGTGTGTGTGTGTGTGCGCGTGTGTGTGTGTGTGTGTGTGTGCGTGCTTCAACTGTTGACTGATTAAACCCTGGAACATGTAAGAGATTGAATTAATATATTTAATCTTTTTAAATAAAAAAAACCTTCCGGACTCGGAGAAATGGGGAAATTCCGAGCTGCACCTGAATGCAGCACAGCCGTTGGACGGACCGTTGACGTTTTCGCGCCCAGTAGACGTGACTGTTTTCTTTCACGTCCGCAGTGAAGCTTTAAATACAGACGCTCAGACACCGACAGCTTCATTCGTTTGTAACCGAACATCGATCACCATGTCTGGCAGAGGAAAAGGAGGAAAGGGACTCGGGAAAGGAGGCGCCAAGCGTCACCGGAAGGTTCTCCGTGATAACATCCAGGGCATCACCAAACCCGCCATCCGCCGTCTGGCTCGCCGCGGCGGAGTGAAGCGTATCTCCGGCCTGATCTACGAGGAGACCCGCGGTGTGCTGAAGGTGTTCCTGGAGAACGTGATCCGTGACGCCGTCACCTACACCGAGCACGCCAAGAGGAAGACGGTGACCGCCATGGACGTGGTGTACGCCCTGAAGAGGCAGGGCCGCACCCTGTACGGCTTCGGCGGCTAAACCACCACCACCACCCGACCTGAACACAACACAACGGCTCTTTTAAGAGCCACACACTTCCTCTAAAGAGAGAAAATCCTGATATGTACTAATTACAACACATGTTGAATCATTTGTTGCATAGTTATTGAAAAGCAACCATGTGTCGTGCACTTAAATGTGGCCTAAATCAGTGGTTTTTGCTCTGCCTGAGCTCCAGCTTTCCCCTGTGAGTGGTGCAAAATACAGACATTGACAGCGTGATCACACTGTCCTTTTGGCCGCGGCCAAAACCGGTTTTCAGCTAAAGTCTAGTACCTTTAAGTAGTTCGAGTGCACCCGCTCCGCGCTCAACTGGGGCCAGCGGACCGTCCACGGCCCATTTGAAAGAGGTGGGCTTTAGCGGAGCCGTTTGCACATGTACGAGCACGAGCGTGCGCACGTGAACGCGCACGAGCCCTACGGCAGTAGCGTTATGTCCGCCTGTTCGGACATGTAAATAGAAGGACGGACCATGCGCGGACATTTAACAACAACAACAATGGCGGTGAAAGGTTCACGTTGGTGTGATGCGGAGGTGGAGTGTTTACTGCAGATTTGGTCGATGAAAAGATTCAAAAACAGTCGACAAGACGCACAAAAACTCTGAGGTCTATGGAAAGATCTGGAAACAAAGCCACGCACACGCGATCAATGCGTGTGACTGGGGGGGGACAAGTACCCTAAAGTCCGGGTCTCGGTCCGGGAGGACAGTGTGATCACGCCCTTAATATACTGTGGAGAACATGAAGCACAATGAGCGGTCACCAGACCGTCATTAGCAGCATCACTGTCTGCAGACAGGGCTCACTGAGCTCCTGAGGAGACGAACTCCGGACCAAACACAGCTCCTTCCCTGGAGCTCTCTGAACTTCCCTTTACTTAGTGGTGCTGTAACTATCTGCTGCTACACTCCACTGTGCCACACTGTCACTTAGTTCAGCAAGAGATGCTGCTACACTGTTATCACTTATCGCTCCTCATCACTTATTTAGTTTGTACTTATTTTATTTAATCTGCTGCTAAACTGCACGCTGCGTATTGTTGTATATTGTATAAACCTGCGTTTAACCACAATGTCTGTTGCACTCTGTCACATTTAGTTATTGTTGATTTATTGTACGTTAGCTTTATTTTTATCTGATTCATGTTTTTATGCTTTTTGTCACTCTGATCCTTTTCCACCTTTGTATTGAAACTGTTGCACAATCATTTCCCTCGGGATAAATGAATAAAGCTTCTTGGATCTTGTTAAAACCAGCACTTTATAAAACCCCATAGACTCGATAAGCACTTTAACTAGCCATGCACTACTTTGCACATGTCACTTTATGTTCTGCTATAATTTGTACTGTTCAGTCTTTGAGTGAACATAATTTGTAAAACTGTAAAACTTCAATAAAGCCTTTTTAAAAACCCCAAAGAAAGAGACCTAATATATGAAATACTGAGATAAATGCATTTGTCAAATACACATTTAGGGTTAAATATGACTGATGTTCCCGGTCTGAGGCCTGACACTAACTTTTTTTGATCACCAGTCCCTGTGGCTAGTGGTTTTCAAAGGTTACTAGCCACTCGTCGTTCTCATGAGCCACACTTTTGTATGTGTGTGTATATATATTAAGAATAAAATACACTATATAAAGGGATCTTCATAGAAATGGTGCAGGGATGAATTTTTATTCGAGATGACTCTACTGAGAAAAACCTGTCAAGATGAACACGTCTGTTTAAATACAGCATTTATGAACATTTATAACAATGAGCACTGAAGTCTGATGCAGTTCAAATACATACGATTCATAAAACATAGAACCTTTAAATATGTTTAATGGAAATCCTCAGTGATGACTCAGTATTCAGGATATCTAAGCAGCAATCACGTAACAGCTGCATCTCTAAACATTAGACCATCATGACAGTTTCCCCGTATATCAGAGGAGTTACTGAGACTTTGTTCATTTACAGGAGAATGTCCTGGTCCAGTCCCAGCCTGGTCCTGGTCCTGGTCCTGGTCCTGGTCCTGGTCCAGTCCCAGCCTGGTCCTGGTCCTGGTCCTGGTCCTGGTCCAGTCCCAGCCTGGTCCTGGTCCTGGTCCAGTCCCAGCCTGGTCAGATGCGTACATGAACTGATGAAGCCTTTGAGGAGAACGACGACCTGGACACATGAGAACATTCACAGGCTAACATTAACGTAGGTTATGTCATCAACAACAACAACACTTCATCGTTTTACCGACCCCCTGTTTAAACACACGTCTGACACTTGTGATGAACCTGGACAAAAGAAATCGCCTCTTAAATGTGTTCATTTATGATGATTTATGATGTCATTTGGCTTCTATTGACGTTCGTTCATCCCCCATAAATAATATCAGTTAGTAACAAATGCCTTACCGAGTGGAAGTGTCGCTTTGAGAGACAAGAAATGCACCATTAATGGAATAAATAGTAAAAGTCATAAATGTACTTATAAACCTTTAAAGAATCACTTCTACAGCAGAAGGGAAATCTCTCCAAGAGGAACATTTGTTATGAATTCTCATTTTTCTAATATTCAGTGGGAAAAAAACACGGCTTCTACAGCATAAATGTGTTATCCCCAATAAACTGAAAGAATAACATAATCAAATCATGCACAGTATTTACCCCACTAATGCATTTGTTTAAAGGTTTGCAGATGTGGACGACAAACGTGAACGTTGTAAGATTGAAGATGAAACTATTGTGCATTTATTCCGGAGTGTCAGTGTGACTGTTTTCATTACATTGGAAGAAAACGACGTGATGGCCTGCTATGATAAAACTAAACAATACAGTGGATTTTTATCAACTTACTCATTCCTCAGGGGAAGTTTCACATCCATAAAAGTAAATCCTCCAAACCTCAGCTGTATTTTAGAAGAAGAAGAATTACTTTATTTATCCTGCAAAAGGGAAATTCCATTTTTTCACTCTACTATTATTATTTTTCATGTTACACACACACACACACACACACACACAGGCCTGAAACACACACAGGACCTGTATACATGCAACTAATGGAGAGATGTTAGAGCGAGGGGGCTGCCAGTGACCAGTGCTCCGAGCAGTTGGGGGTTCGGTGCCTTGCTCAACAGCACCTCTGCAGTGCCCAGGAGATGAACTGGCGACCCTCCGGTTCCCAGCCAAGTCACCTATGGACTGAGCTACTATGTTAAGTCATTATAATTAAAACTGTATTGTTTATTAAAAAAGGTCAATTGACTGCTTTTATAAACATTCATCCTTTGTAAAGTACAATGACCATTATCATTTGTTTGTATTACATTTGTGATAATCTGCAAATAAAGTTGTTTTCAAAAAAATCCTTTTAAAGCGGCGCTACCCCGTACCAAGATGGCGGCTCTGATGACGTATTCGTTCCATGGAAAGCCATAAAAAGTCTTGTACTTAACGTTTTGAATGTTATCAATAAAGTTGGAGAGAAAAAAGCGTGTTGGCGCGTGCTCTTTCTCTATCAGACGCTTCAGCCAATCACGTTCGCGCAACCGCACACCTCATTTGCATAAGAGGCTTATATACTCAGGGTCCGGAGCGGCATGAGGTCATGTGATAGCGAAGTCACCCCGACACTGAAGACAAAATGCCCGCCGAGCCATCCGTGAAAGCGCCCAAGAAGGGCTCCAAGAAAGCCGTCTCCAAAGCCACCAAGAGCGGCAAAAAGAGGAGGAGGACCAGGAAGGAGAGCTACGCCATCTACGTGTACAAGGTGCTGAAGCAGGTGCACCCCGACACCGGCATCTCCTCCAAGGCCATGGGCATCATGAACTCCTTCGTGAGCGACATCTTCGAGCGTATCGCCGGTGAGGCCTCCCGCCTGGCTCACTACAACAAGAGGTCCACCATCACCTCCAGGGAGATCCAGACCGCCGTCCGCCTGCTGCTGCCCGGAGAACTGGCCAAGCACGCCGTGTCTGAGGGCACCAAGGCCGTGACCAAGTACACCAGCTCCAAGTGATTCACCCGACGACCCTCCACCACAGCAAAGGCTCTTCTCAGAGCCCCCCACCTCTTCACTAAGAGCCGTGATCCTTTATATGTGTGTGTGTTTACATGTGATATAAGTGTTCAGACCGGTGAACACCATCATTTTTGTGTTTTCCATGAATTAAAGTCTTAAAACCTGTGATTATAAAGTAAAAGGAAGGTTTGAAAATGAGTGATCTCCGCCGTTAGTCCACAGCAGTGATGGGGAGTTCGGTTCTGTTCCGAGAACCGGATCTTTTGGCTCAGCCCCCAAAGAGCCGGCTCCTGGGCGACTTTCTACGTAGCCTCTTGGTTTTACCAATACTTTGTGAAAAGTAATGGTTTATGTTCAGTGCTTTTATGAAAAGCCTTATAACTGGCTAATATTGTGCATATTTTATTCATTATGGGAGGTTGGGCTCTATTGGCTCAGTCCCAAAAAGCCAGCTCCTGAACGTCTCTTGGGTCAATATTTTCTTTGTAGCCTTTCATTTTACCATGAATTTGCAAAAAATTTTGTGTTAAACATTTTTGTTTTCAGTATTTATTATGAAAAACCTTATAACTGCCTAATTTTGTGCATTTAGTCAGAACATTCTTTTGTCTAATCTTTTAATCAACTGTTTATTGCACATATAGGCAAGTGTTCAGACGGGTGAACACGATCATTTTTCTATTTTCAATGAATTAAAGTCATATAACTTGTTTAAAAAGTAAAAGTAAGGTCTGAAAATAAGTGATCTCGACCTGTTACCGTTTACAGTAGTGATGTTGAAGTTGGGTTCTTTTCAGGGAGCCGGCTCTTTTTGCTCAGCTCCCAAAGAGCCGGCTCCTGAACGACTCTTAAGTTGTTTTTTGATAATTTTACTATTTTTAATGAATCAAAGTCTTAAAACTTGTGATTAAAAGTTAAAGGGAGGTTTGAAAGGGTGATGCCGACTGTTAGATCACAGCAGTGATGGGGAGTTCGGTTCTGTTCCGAGAGCCGGATCTTTTGGCTCAGCTCCCAAAGAGCCGGCTCTTTCGACGTAACCTCTTAGTTTTACCATAACTTTGTTAAAAAATAATGGTTGCTTTTAAATCAGTGCTTTTATGAAAGCCTTATAACTGCCTAATTTTGTGCATCATTTAATCACAGATTTTATTGCACTCATTTTAATGTTTTCAAGGATTAAAGTCTTAAAACCTGTAATTATAAAGTTAAAGGGAGGTTTGAAAGTGAGTGATCTGGACCGTTAGTTCACAGCAGTGATGGGGAGTTCGGTTCTTTTCCGAGAACCGGCTCTTTTGGCTCAGCTCCCAAAACAACCGGTTCTTTCGGCTCCTGAAAGTCTTTCTACGTAGCCTCTTAGTTTTGTTCAGTGCTTTTATGAAAAGTCTTATAACTGCCTAATATTGTGCATCTTTTATTCAACCATTTTATTTTACATATCTGAAGTGTTCAGACGGGTGGACACAATCATTTTTATATTTTTCATGAATTAAAGTCATAAAACTTGTGATTTAAAAGTAAAAGGGAGGTTTGAAAGTGAGTGATGTCGACTGTTAGTTTACAGCTCTTATGGGGAGTTGGGCTCTCTCCTTTGGCTTAGCTCCCAAAGAGCCGGCTCTTTCGGGTCCTAAGCGACTCTTAAGTTAGTATATTTTTTTCTGTAGCCCTGATATTTCCCATAACTTTGCTAAAATTATTGGATTGTAGGGTGTTTTTAAGAAAAGCCTTATAACTGCCTGATTTTGTGCATTTAGTCAAAACATTCTTATGTTTAATCTTTTAATCAACCATTTTATTGCATAAATAAGCAAGTGTTATGACGGGTGGGCACAGTAGTTTTAATGTTTTCAAGGATTAAAGTCTTAAAACTTGTGATTTAAAGTAAAAGGGAGGTTTGAAAGTGAGCGATCTCGACCGTTAGTTCACAGCAGTGATGGGGAGTTCGGCTCTTTACAGAGAACCGTCTCTTTTGTCTCAGCTCCAAAAGAACCGTTTTTTTTGGTTTCTGAACGTCTTTCTTCGTAGCCTCTTAGTTTTACTATAACTTTGCGAAATTAATGGGCTGTGTTCAGTGCTTTTGTGAAAAGTCTTATAACTGCCTAATATTGTGCATCTGTTATGAAACCATTTTATTTTACATATCTGAAGTGTTCAGACGGGTGAACACGATCATTTTTCTATTTTTCATGAATCAAAGTCTTAAAACTTGTTAATTAAAAGTAAAAGGGAAAATTGAAAATGAGTGATCTCGACCGTTAGTTCACAGCAGTGATGGGGAGTTCGGCTCTTTTCAGAGAACCGACTCTTTTGGCTCAGTTCCCAAAGAGCCGGCTCCAGAACGACTCTTAGCTTAATATTTTCTTTTTGTAGCCTCTAATTTTACCATAACTTTGCAAAAAATAATGGTTTGTGTGTTGAAGCATTTTGAGAGCCTGCTCTTTTGACTCCTTTCGGCTCCTGACCACTCTTAGGGCGCACTCACACTGTCCTTTTGGCCGCGGCCAAAACCGGTTTTTCAGCTAAAGCCTAGTACCTTTAAGCAGTGTGAGTGCACCCGCTCCGCGCTCAACTGGGGCCAGCGGGCCGTCCACGGCCCGCTTGAAAGAGGTGGGCTTTAGCGGAGCCGTTTGCACATGTACGAGCACGAGCGTGCGCACGTGTAAGAGCACAACACGAGCCCTACGGCAGTAGCGTTATGTCCGCCTGATCGGACATGTAAATAGAAGGACGGACCATGCGCGAACATTTAACAACAACAACAATGGTGGTGAAAGGTTCACGTTGGTGTGATGCGGAGGTGGAGTGTTTACTGCAGATTTGGTCGATGAAAAGATTCAAAAACAGTCGACAAGACGCACAAAAACTCCGAGGTCTATGGAAAGATTTGAAAACAAAGCCACGCACACGCGATCAATGCGTGTGACGTGTTACGGCTTGAAGGCGTATGGACAGCAAGAAGCATTGGCCGAGGCCCTGGCAGTGTGAGTACAAATGGGGCTGGGGCGCGGGGGGGAGAGAAAGGGGGGACAAGTACCCTATAGCACGGGGCGTGGTCCGGGAGGATAGTGTGAGTGCGCTCTTAGGTTAGTATTATTTATTTTTGTAGCCTTCAATTCTTTTGTTTATCTTTTTAATCATTAGTAGTGAAAATTAATGGTTTGTGTTGAAAACAATTTTGGATTGTTTTGAAGAAGAGCCCTTTAACGGCCTAATTTTGTGCATTTAGTCAAAACTTTCTTTTGTGATTTTTGGTTAATCTTGTAATCAACCCTATTATTGCACATATACACCAGGAGAGGTCTACATATCTAACACATACACATATACACTTATCTCTGTCTTCACATAATGGTATGATCCTATATCCTCACATCTGATTGGCCACGTTCAAATCATATTTGCCTCTGGAAGCCGCCATCTTTTCAGACCCCGCCTCATTTCCTCTTACCAAAAAAGGGTATGTATGTGCTGTGGGGGGGAGGGAGATACGTCCGTCTAGCTGACGTTTACAGAATGAGCCACATAAGCTCCACCGCCTGGGAGCTAGGCTAACAGAACACGTTACTAGATAAACGGGAGCGGGAGTCCCATGTATCTAACGGAGACTACACCGGCTATGATATGAAATAAAGTTTGGGACTCGGCGAGTGAAGTACAGGCAGCATTTATGATTTATAATGATATTCAACACAGTTCCATTCCCATAGACTGTAAAACACCGATCCTCACCGCCGAATCCTCCCGCTGCTCCAGATTAGCATCTAGTGTATGTGCCACTGGTAGGAGGCTATATTGCAAGTCATGGTCCATGTGCGGTTTTGTTAATCAGCATAACAAAGCTAACACAGTGATCCTAAACCATCTGTTTCTACAGTTGATCGAAGAGCAAACCATCGTGTCACTTATAGTAACACCACCACACGAATGACCACAGTCCAGGTCGAAATGAGGGAGTTAGCATGCTAATGAGGCTAATCCTGACAGCTGGATATCTACGTTTATAGTTGTTACGTTAAAAAAATAGACTTTTACAAAAGAATGGCAGAGAAGATGGGAAAAGGAAATAAGGGGTAGACACTACTTTTTATTCAACCTAGTCAAAGTTCGCTCGTTGGGCGCAGATGGGAAAAACATAATGTCCAAACAAAATGTCGACTTCCTCCTTACCAACAGCTAACCTATATCATTTAATAGTCAACGTCAAAAACAAGAAACACCTCAAATAAATGTATTCAGAATGATCAAAACTAAAACAATAAATAAGTAAATGAATCCAATAGGTGTAAAAAGTAGTGTTTGTTGGACTGACAGGATTTGGAGTTGAGGTTTTTCTGTTTTATCTTTGTTTGCACAGAAACATCCACTGATCCAGGACTTTATGAAAGAATCGAGTTCAGACTTCACAATCATACAAGAAGAAGAAGAAAAGGGGTCTGGGTTTCTTTCACGTCCGCAGAGAAGATGTAAGATATTAATTTTAAACATTATTTTCAATTAAATTAAAAACAAACCCCCTAAAAACCGTCCCAACTCGGAGAGATGGGGAAATCCCGAGCTGCACCTGAATGCAGCACAGCCGTTGGACGGACCGTTGACGTTTTGGCGCCCAGTAAACGTGACTGTTTTCTTTCACGTCCGCAGTGAAGCTGTAAATACAGACGCTCAGACACCGACAGCTACATTCGTTTGTAACCGAACATCGATCACCATGTCTGGCAGAGGCAAAGGAGGAAAGGGACTCGGGAAAGGAGGCGCCAAGCGTCACCGGAAGGTTCTCCGTGATAACATCCAGGGCATCACCAAACCCGCCATCCGCCGTCTGGCTCGCCGCGGCGGAGTGAAGCGTATCTCCGGCCTGATCTACGAAGAGACCCGCGGTGTGCTGAAGGTGTTCCTGGAGAACGTGATCCGTGACGCCGTCACCTACACCGAGCACGCCAAGAGGAAGACGGTGACCGCCATGGACGTGGTGTACGCGCTGAAGAGGCAGGGCCGCACCCTGTACGGCTTCGGCGGCTAAACCCACCATCACCACCCGACCTGAACACGACACAACGGCTCTTTTAAGAGCCACACACTTCCTCTGAAGACCGCGATGGTTCAAACACAGGCTGCTTTATATTATAACCGTGCTTTATTGTAGTGACAGGTTAATGTCACGTTGCCCACGCTAGCTTCAGTATCCAACCACCTACTTTAATACATGTATAACTGTATTCCTTCTTTTAATATTACTAATAATGGTATTCCACACTATATACTTAATATCAATCTCATTCATATTTCATTTTAAAGTGCTAAATCACAATTTGTCAGGACGCTTTACAGAGTAGGTACTCTGAATTATATATTAACATACTTTCTATGCACTTTTTACTGACTTTACACGTGTACCGGGGTATTTTGAGTGTATAAAACTGTAAACTTTACATTTTGTCTTTCCCCAAAGTAATGGAAATTATGAAAAGGGGAAAAATAAACCCACTTATACTTAAATCAGGAGGTTTTTCAACACTATATTCTGAATTATAACTTCAGTAATTGATTCATTACACACTTCCTCTGAAGACCCAGATGATATATTATAATTATCATGTTGTTTATATTTAAATGTGTCGTTAGAAAACTTTACTAACAAATTATTTTGTATTACTAATAAAATAAATCTATATGACCACTAAAATACTAATTTTAAAACCATTTGCCTGAATTGTACTGGCTGAGCAAAGACTAAAACATTAATATTAGACAGTGCATTAGATTTTATTATAGTTACTGATACCTTAGTGGGTGAACTGGGTTAAATCACTATTGTTTAAACTTTGATTGGATACATGTTTGAAGTATATCGCTCACTATCACAGTAAATATAATTATATATAATTATGTTTCAGTTGTGTTGTAGCTAAAGGATCCGCTCCTCAACAGTAAACTGCTGTATATAATATAAACAGGAGGAACTGAAATAATGTGAATGATTTCACTACATATGTATGTTACGTATTTAATATAAGTGATGTATAAAGTGTGTAAATTGTAAATACTAATCAAAGATAAGGATGTCACACTAAAATAAATATATATCAATATATATAAAAACTAAATGTAAATAATTTCCATGTTTAACTGCAGATGTAAGAAACAAGTCTGTGTAGTGATGTTTCTAGTCTGTTATTTTAGTGTCTTTACTAATTATTACTCTAATTTTTAGCCATTAACATAATTTCAAATAGTGCTGCTCGTAGGAGGCTGTTGAGACAGTGTGTGGGGGTCTGCACTTGTACATAACTCAACTTGAACTTATCTTGTTCTTTGCCCTTTGCAGTTTCTACTGTAGTTAGCCTGTGAATGTTCTCATTCGTCCAGGTCATCGTTATCCTCAAAGCAATTTCACCGACTGGTCTGACCAGCCTGGTCCTGTTCCTGGTCCTGGTCCTGGTCCTGGTCCAGTCCCAGCCTGGTCAGATGCGTACATGAACTGATGAAGCCTCTTGGATGAGAGGTGAAACGTCTTCCTAGACAAACAACCAGTCCAGTTGTTTTTGACTGAAATTGCTTTGAGGATTTGTACTGTAGTATTACTGTTTTATGTGTGTGTTGTGTGTTGTGTGTTGTGTCTCCTGTGTGTTCAGTTAGTCTGTAACTTTGTGTTTTGCTGACCTGAACAGGTCTCTCTACCGCAAATGAGACCCTGGGTCTCAGCGAGATTTTACCTGTATAAATAAAGGGTAATAAAAATAAAAAGAGCCACGGACACAGACCCCTGTTCTGTGTAAATCATAAATAAGTCAGTGTGGTCTTTACCTGCTCTGTAAAGTGTCTGGGATCACTTGTGTTATGATTCACACTAAATAAAGTTGTATTGAAAATTGAATTGCTCCAAGATCATTTACATAAGTAGCATTTGTCATTGTTTAAGTATATTGAGCAGCTACAAATGCAACACATCTTATAAAAGTGATGTTTAAACAGTGAATGTGATGTAAATCAGGAGTGCTCTCAGACGGAAGTGGGTGGCTCTTAAAAGAGCCGTTGGTTGTTCTCAGTCGGTTCCGGGTGTTTACTTCTTCGCGGCCTTCTCGGTCTTCTTGGGCAGCAGCACCGCCTGGATGTTGGGCAGCACGCCGCCCTGAGCGATGGTCACTCCGCCCAGCAGCTTGTTGAGCTCCTCGTCGTTGCGGACCGCCAGCTGCAGATGCCGGGGGATGATCCTGGTCTTCTTGTTGTCACGGGCGGCGTTTCCAGCCAGCTCCAGGATCTCAGCGGTCAGGTACTCCAGCACCGCCGCCAGGTACACGGGAGCTCCGGCACCGACACGCTGGGCGTAGTTACCCTTCCTCAGATGCCTGTGGACACGGCCGACGGGGAACTGAAGCCCGGCACGGGAGGAGCGGGTCTTCGCCTTTGCTCTTGCTTTACCGACACCTTTACCGCGACCAGACATTGTTGCTTCTTTCTTCTTCGGGTTAAACGAGAGAAATGTGTTCCGAACCACGGAGAGCAGCGCTTATATAGAGACCAGCTGCGCGCGCATTGGCTGCCGTTAGCCTTAGTGCGATCGTCCAATCAGAAGCCAGCTCCGCGTTTTATATCAACAACGTCACTTCCGTTTGCCGCCACTGCGGATTTTTTAAAATAGAAAAAGCGCCAAAACACAAAGCAATCCCCTATTATTTAGTATTTTTCATCCATTTTACATTAGATTCACCCTCCAGTGTGTTCAGAAGAGAAATATAATACATAGATTATGTATTTATATATCACTGCTGTACTAGCATGTTGTTTAAATAACCTTTATTTAGTGAAACATTAGAGAACAGGGACCATTGTGTCAGAAGAGAATATTGTTTTTTATCACAAAATAAAGAATTTTTACATTTTTAAAAACATCCCAGTACAGCAGTGAACAATTCTGAACAAAACAAAATAACAATATTTCAGAATGTATCAAGTATTAATTGTTTGTTTTCTAATTTTGATCTCCAGTGTACATCATGACAGATAGATAGATAGATAGATAGATAGATAGATAGATAGATAGATAGATAGATAGATAGATAGATAGATAGATAGATAGATAGATAGATAGATAGATAGATGGATAGGGAACAGTGTCTTCAAAAGAATATATATCATATATATAAAGATCTATAATGGATCAGAATTTCCATTTCCATTATTAATGAGTGTAGCTTCTTTATTTTACAAAGTATCCCCTTGCAACTGCATTAGTGCCCCGAGGGACGAGTAGGCACTAAATTATTAAAAATTGTAACAAATGTATTTTCCAACTTCACGTCTAAACAGAAATGATTGAAATGGTGGAACAAATCAAGTTTGACGAATATATTTGGGACTCCCTATTCCAACTCCACTGCAACACAAATGAACGGGTAGTTTCTTACGCGGACGCTGATGATCGGCTTTAATAAAGACCTTCATATTTTCATCCATATCAGTTAATCATGCATAAAGTAGTCCCATACACTGGGAGAAAAGGAAGATGGGGAGTAGACATACATGCCCGAGACCCTTAAAATTATAATTTACTAATTCAGTTCAATTTTATTTAAAGTGTCGAATCATAACCAAAGTGATCTCAGGACACTTTACAGAGTAGGTAAAGACCACACTCTATGACTTATTTATGATTTACAGAGACCCAACAATTCCCCCGTAGAGTACGGTGGCGTTGAAAACCTTCACTATAACAGACAGGAACGTCAGACAGACCCAGCTCTGTGGAGGACGCACATCTGTCTGCACCGGAGAGAGGAAGAGAAGGAGAGAGAGAGAGAGGAAAGATGGACAGAGAGACCGACACACTTCCAGAGATGCAAGCAGCCAAAGAGTTACAGTAACTATAATAATATCTATAGTAATGTGAATATGACTCAAATGTTATGACAGTTAATACAACAGAACAGTAGAAACAAGCACAGCTAAGGTGACAGAATATGACAATGATAATAATTATGGTGGCAAACATGATCAATGATGAGCAGCGGCAATAGCAGCTACGATACAGCGAGACACACCACTGATGGAGCCTCTACGGCTACAAATTCCATAGTTTATTAGACTAGTGATAGTATATATGAGTATTAGTAATAATAGCTGCAGGAAGCGTCATGCAGGACCACGGCAGCAGGCACCACCACGATCAGCAGAGACCTGAGAGACGACAAAGCACAAACAACTCCGGGGAAGAAGTTGAATTAGTAACATGCATTGATGAGACATGAATGATACAGACAGAGAGGAGAGAAGCTCAGAGTATCAGGAACAGGATCATCCCCCGGCAGACTAGGCCTATAGCAGCATCATTAAGCAGAAGAAAATCTTATCGTAAGCCCTAGCTGTAAGATTTATCAAAAAGGAAAGTTTTAAGTTTACTCTTAAATATGGGGACAGTGTCTGACTCCAGAACAACACTCGGGAGTCGGTTCCACAGGAGAGGAGCTTGGTAGCTGAAGGCTCTGCCTCCTGTTCTATTTCTGGGTTGAATATGGAGAATGAGCAGAACACTGCCATCTTGTGTCTCGAGATCGTAGTCGCAACAACAAAAAATAACTCCAGCAGTCAGGTTGGTCAGACCCGGCCCAGTAGCTCCAGGAGACCGGAGCCTGTTTGAGCCAGTTTGTACCCGCCCCCTCCAGAAAAACAAGGATCAGAGGAGTTTGACTGACAGTTAGCATTAGCCGTTAGCATTAGCTGTCACAGCTTAGTAAAGATGAAAGTTAGTTTACCGTTAAGGAGAAACGCAGCCATTTGGCGTGCGTTTGAATGGCGTTTCTCTCCTTTCTCTCCATGGAGTGAACGCTCGGACTATATTGACTCCGGTTGTTGCCCGTCTCCGCTCACTCAGCTGCTGGGACAGAGAAGCAGCTGCAGGATCGGCTAACTCCATTTCACCCAGTGCCACTACAGTAGCTGCACCCAACAACAGACAACCCTGGCAACCTGCAATTCCCAACACTATTGGCTGCTACAATGGAAACAGAACTGGAATGAAAGTCATTGTCAAACCCTTAAAAAAGAAATTTAAAAATATTAATTCAGACAAAATATATGTTTTTTTATGGAAAAAAGCAATAATTTAATTCTCCCCTTAAAACTATTTTTCCCTCAGTCTATTGTCTTCATGAATATTTTTAATTTCCTTAAGAACTTGAGAACAACCCCCAAACTTAAAAAAAAACAAAACGTGTGTATTTATTATTAAGTTATTATTATCTGTTTCAAAATTCTATTATTTATTTTATTTGAATCAAACTTTTAAATATTTTTCAGCATTTTAAACAAAGTAAAACCAATTTAAAGCCGGAAACACGGTTTTAACTCTACGGACTACAAATCCCATCACTTCCTATAACAATACGTCACAAACTTCCAACCAATGGCTGAGCGCGTTTGAGTCACGTGCCCAGCGGCGCAGCAGATTTGAATTGTTTGGTTTTTAACTGTCACGTTACGCGTCGCACTTTGACTTCGGAGCAGAAAAGAACATTTATTTCGAGTTTTCAGAGGAATTTGAGGTTTGTTGCTTATTAATTTAACTAAACTGTGACTTTATAAATCATATTTCATGTTTAAATCCTCATTTTAAAACTAATATGATTTGTTTTTCGGTTGAGCTAGCTAACCGTGCTAGCATGCTAACGTCAAAGTGGATGAATAATCGTGTTTTAATTCGATCTTTTCGCTGTTTGTCAGTCTTCGTGTACAAAAGTGTCGTTATAGGTGGATGCGCCGCTGCAGGTCTGATCCGGATCCATCTGCCCCCCCCCCTACAGAGAAGAACCACCAGCGGGATGGACTGTGGAGCTGACAACGGTGCGTTCACGTCCTCTGACCCCGGAGGCTAAAGCTGCATGTTCATGTGACTCAGTGACAGTTTATGGACCGTGTTTGTGTCTCTGAACAGATCTGTGCTTTCTGACGGATGAGAAGTTCGACTTTGATGTTTCTCTGTCACCTGCCAGGTAGGAAAGTGCTGCAAGTCTGTAGATATTAAAAGTAGAAGGAGACTTGGACACAAATGCAAAGACATTTAGTTTGGTGCAAACCTGAGATGCCTTAATGAAACAGAGAGGGAACTACACAATGCAGATACACTGTGATTACACACATCTATTGTATGAATGCATATTTATTTTCGTGTCTGATTATTAGGGGTGTAAGGGTAAACTAAAGTCACGGTACGGTTCATAGTTAAGGTGGGATTATTAAAAAACTGCATGGTTGTCAGAACAAACATACGTGTAAGTGGTAAACAATTAAACACAACAGTTAGAATAGAATTGTCTTTATTGTCTTTGTACCAGTACAACGAAATTTACAGTACAATCCTTTAAAAGTGAAGTGAAAGCATCGAAAAGAATAGGCTAGACCTTTTAAAAAAACATTTAAATCGACAAGCTTACATACCAACACACACACACACGCACAATCACACACAGATAGAAATGTACTTAATATTATTTATTCACAAATAACAAAGTGTACATCAGCAGCACATAGATATAAATAACACTTCCATGCAAAGTGCACTGCAAACAGGTATTTGAAAATGTGACATAAACCCCTCACTGGTGTTGAAACATAGAGTTGAATTTTAATGACAATAAATGCAATAAAAAGTAAAATATTTCCCATTTGAAATGTAGTTGAGTAGAAGAATGAAGTAGCATCATAAGAGAATACTCAACACATTTGTGCACTACTTCGGTAAAGTGTAACTGTACTTAGTCCTTAATCAACACTGATAGCGATGCCTTTTATTGTTAAAGGCCACCAGTGCATTTTCATGTAGTCTTCATAATTCATCCGGTGCGTCTGAATATATTTTAAAGACAGCAGAGTTTGATATTCCTGCTTAAAATCTCTAAACTGACGGTCCAGCCGCCAACAGCGGGGTTGAAAGTTGAGCTTCATTCAGATTATAAACACAGGTTTGCACAACAAAATGCAGTTTTAGCTCCTTCCACTCTATACACACACACACACACACACACACACACACACACACAGACCGTTTATAGATATATATTCAAATGTATTTAAATTTGAATTGAATCAAACATACAATTGGTAATTACACACAACAAATTATATAAAAGTAGCACT